>NC_048305.1:49910803-50206258 GCF_013100865.1 Trachemys scripta elegans | reverse complement strand
GTGTGTGCTGGCAAGTGGGCAATGAAGTCTTGCAGTGACATGTGATCATGTCACCTAAACTGGAATCCATCTTTAACCTGGTGCTTTTCCAGTGATGGGGGGTGGAAACCCAGAGGGACAAAGGGTTCCCGCCTTATGCAAAAGATATATAAAGGGGTGGAAGAGAACAAAGGGGGAGAGGAGCCATCATGAAGAATTCCCTAGCTATCACCTGAGCTGGAACAAGAGCTGTACAAGGGGAAAGAATTGTGCCCACGCCTGGAAGGTGTCCAGTCTGAGAAAAAAAAACTTACTGAAGCATCTCTGAGGGGGAGATTATCTGTATTCAGTTTGATTAGGCATAGATTTGCGCATTTTAGTTTATTTTGCTTAGTGACTTACTTTGCTCTGTCTGTTACTACTTGGAACCACTTAAATCCTACTGTCTGTATTTAATAAAATCACTTTTTATTTAGTAATTTACTCAGAGTATGTATTAATACCTGGGGGAGCAAACAGCTGTGCATATCTCTCTATCAGTGTTATAGAGGGCGAACAATTTATGAGTTTGCCCTGCATAAGCTTTATGCAGGGTAAAACGGATTTATTTAGGTTTAGACCCCTTTGGGAGTTGGGCATCTGAGTGCTAAAGACAAGCACACTTCTGTGAGCTGTTTTCAGGTAAACTTGCAGCTTCGGAGCAAGTGATTCAGACCCTGGGTCTGTGTTGGAGCAGACTGGCGTGTCTGGCTCAGCAAGACAGGGTGCTGGAGTCCTGCGCTGGCAGGGAAAACAGGAGCAGAGCTAGTCTTGGCACATCAGCTGGCAGCTCCCAAGGGGGTTTCTGTGATCCAACCCATCACACCCCTGACAACACCACAGGCACCCCGGGACACTATGCCAGTCCCGTCCTCAGGCTCCTGCACTGAAGGGGGTGGGGAGGAAACACTGAAGAGACCAAGAACTGGCGTAAGCTCAACATGCATGAAAGCACTGGCAGTGCCACCTGTGCCCAGGAAACTGCTCCTCCAACATGCAGACAGAGCTCCCTGCTGTAGGACAGAGGGAGTCAATCAGACAGTGACTCAGAACCAAGGTGGAAAGGGAGAGTAGCGTTCGGCTGACTCAAGCCCTGGAACCCTGGAGCTAGTTACTGATGTCGGTGCCAGCAGTCATGGACGGCTCTCTCCTCTCTGCGTAACAACGGGCCCGGCCCCTTGAAAATCTGGCTAGCCAGGCAGGCCAAACTCGACACTTGCAGGCCAGAGAGCCAGATCCACACAGCTGCCCTGCTGGTGTATCTGCAGAGTACCCTGCCAGCCTCAACCTGCTGTGAACAGAGGGCATGGAACCCCTCAGAGGGCCGGCAGGCAGCACAATTAACACCATGTTTCTGTTTTCTTTTGTGCTGTTCGTCTCTTTTCCCCTCCTCGCCTCTCACCCAGCGCCTGCGACTCCTACCACAGCAAAGATGCAGCCGCCTCTTTGGAGATGCAGGGAGCTCGTGCTGCTATGGCAAGCGCTTGCCAGACTAGTCAAAAAAAAAAAAAAGACATTCCAGCTGCTTTTCCTTGAGGTTAAGTGGAGTTTCCATTGGTGGAGAGAAGCTTTCTGAGCTAAGGTGGCGTTACGGAAGAGCATTAGGGAAGACGGGGGATACGATCCATAAATGCTCACAGTGGGCTGCAGGGAGGGGATGAACACCCGCAAGATCAAACAGGAAGAGAAGAAACAGAAAAGTCTTCTACATGCCCATAACTGAATCCCCTCAACCTGTAAACTCTTTCGCTGCCATTCCCACCTTTGGCCAGACACCTTTGGCTGCCATTCCCACCTCTGCAGGCCAGACACAAATCTTGACCGGCCTATCTAATACCAACCCCACCCACAGCACCACCCTGGCCTCAGAGAGTGACTCCTTCTCTAAGCAGGTCTGTGAGCCTCTCCTCACCAACCCGCCATACAGAGCCAGCTCTCATGTTTTCATTCCAAGTTCTGATCTCCTGATCCGCCTCAGCCAAGCCCAGCACCATCTCACAGCTGTTTCGCCTCTAAGAAAGGATTCGGTGGCCTAGTTCATAGTGGACAAGTGTCTATATTACAAACGTTATCAACGCATCAGACCCTTTGTTGGCAGCCTCAGTAAAGAGGCCCAGAATACATTGCACCATGGAGACTGAACTCCCCTACCCTGCTAGAAGGACTCACTCAAGAGCAGGACAGAGGCAGGGTGGTGGGGCGAGGTGAGGGAAACCTGGCCTAGCTGCTGTTACTTGTGCTGTACCTGCTCTGTTGCAAAATAAAGGCCCTGTCGTCTCCAGGGCGGGTGGGTCAGCACCTTTCACCAGCATTAAATTCACTAATGGCCCGTGAAAAAAGGAGTCCTTAAAAGTTTATCAGCCATGCTCCCGCCACAAAGCTCTTCTCCTCTCTTTCCCCCAAAAACACCTCTCTCCACCAGCGAGCAAGGCCCCGAGGGAAGACATAGTTCTGCACAGGTGCAGGCTGGGGAGCTTGCCCTGTTCTTACGATTCCTGTGGTCATAATCAGACTGGTCTGGCTACCTTTGTGTGTGGCAATAGTGCCACCCTGTGGCCAGCAGGCACGTATTCCCTGCAGCCAGATCTCCCAGGGGGTTTCTTGGACAAATACCAGGAGGAACTTTGCTGCTATGGTCTCTTGAAGGGAACTAAACACCGGAGCCCTGCCAAGTAAGGCTGGGAATGTGAGAGAACAGCAATGGCTAACTCAACTGGGAGGAATGGAAACCCCCCATCCAAACCTGCAGAACAACAGTGGGATGCAGTAGGGAGGAGGGGGTTAAAGGAACCCTATGAGCTCAAGATATACCCCCAAAGAATCTTTTCACTTGTCCTTGCTTCACCTAGCCCAGAACCAGTTGACGAAAGGAAACATAGAAACTAGGTAATAGTTTGGATCTGGTCTAGATTTCAGTCTGAACTTCCCCAAAGTTGAGTGGCGTTTGGGGCTATGGGGAGGTTGTTTCAGACACATCTCTAATTCAGCCAGCATACGGGTATTTCACTCAGGAGATCTCTCTGCGATAGCCAGTGACTGGGTTCATTTAACCCAAAGTGTCACCATCAAGCTGTCACCTACCACAACTCAGACAAAACACAGCAGCACAGAAAGGTGGAAATTAGGTGAGGTTCATTTCCTACGCGTACATATTATTCTTCAGATGTTCCTAAATGGCAGTAATTTTTTTCAGTAATGACAATAGTTATAAGACCAGAGGAGTATGGGAGAGAGGTCAACTTGGTCTGAACTTAATAGGGATAAGTGGACCAATTTGACTACAACAGAAATTGATCCCAACCTTCACCCAAAACTGCTTAGAGGCTCAAAAAAACCCACACACAATGACCCAGTTTGATTAACTTTCCCAACCATTATCCTTCCATTTCCCCTGTGCCCCTACTCTTCTCTGCCCCCATTCAGGTCTGGAATTTCCAGAACACCAGGAGAAAGGTTTGTCTCACAGTATTTCTGGCCTGACTGGAAGTGAGAAGTCACCAAATCTCCTGAGGGACTCAAGATTTCTCGACCAATGTTGCAGACCGAAGAGGTTTGCATAGTTCCTGCAAGGTTTAGAGATGCATCCAACCTTTTTGGCACTTATTGGAACTGAATCTGAACTCCAAATCTTTTGGGTTGACCTATCATTTAAGGTTAGGGACAGACCTCAGATACCGGAGGGCATGTCAGGTCCACATGTTCCCAATGACTCCTTGATGGGAAAGATTAATAACCTTGTTTCCTGTTTCAAGGTATCACACCATCCAGCTAGTAGCTGCCAGGTGTTTATCCCATAAGGACATACCTCTACTGATCAGTCCCAGATGCTGTTTTCTATTCAGTATTGGTGCCAGCAGCAGGTTAAGTAATTCTCAGATATGTATTTCCCCAAGGGTCTCCTCCAGGAAAACTCCCAGACCACACAGAGTTGCCGTCTGGAGCGAAATCTCTGAGTCTGACAAAGGTTGGGCCCAGCTCCCCATAGCCCTGCACCCTGTGTAGCTATTTACACTGGTACAAAATAGATGTAAAGCGTTACCAAATCAGAATGGTAGGTGATCTAAAGCCACTTTGCACAGGGTGCAGGGCAATGGGGAATCAGGTGCAGAGGTGCCAATTTGAACCAAGTCTAAACTCTGCACCTTTAGTATCAGGCAGTAGGTGCTTTGAGGGATTCTGCTGGAAAGTTCTGCTGGCTCTGGATCAGACAGCCAGGATTGTATTTTATGACCGGCATGGTTTGGCTCGCACAGTTGGATGTCTCTTCACCTGCTACATCTTAAACCACCCAGCACCTGCTTGCTCTGGATGCACAAGCCCAGTTTGTGGCTGGGGGAGAGGTTACCATGGGGCAGCCCAGGGTAGAAGAGATGGATTCATTAATCATGCCACTCTGTGCCCAGCTCTACAGTTGGACCTAAATGGAGTCTATTCATCTGCCCACTCTTCTCCTTAAGATGCTGGGGTTTCAGATCCAAGGGAGCCTAGTTCTAGCCCATGCCTGGGGCTGGCGCTTGCCTCCCATGCAGCATTGCTCCTGGAGAGACCTTTCCCCTGGGGACTTGCACCCATTGGTATATGGGAGCTTATGCTGAGCAGGCAGCTCTCCCTCGTGCACTCTGTGGGGTTTGACCCCCATTGGCCACAGGTTGGCATGCACCCCACTCCCCCAGCAGAGCGCTGCGCTGGCACAGGGTTACCTCACCTGCTATGATGGCCGGGTTGCTTTGTCCTCCCTCAGGTTTCACCCAAACCTCGATGGTGAATTGGCCTCTGGGGACTTCAGGCAGGACCTCAGGCCGCACCAGCAGCTGCTCCCGGCTCCCGGAGAAGTAGAGGGCGGAGAGGCCGCCCGGAGGGGGGGAGCTTGGCCCTCCCCAGCCCGAGCCGCTGCGCCGCCGGGAGAGCTGGCGGGGCCTAGTCCTGGGGCGTGCGCGCTGGTGCAAGGCATCAGGCTCTCGCTCTTCCCACGTGTCCTCCACGCTCCTGGGGTACCGCAGCCGCTGCAGTCCTGGGCCTTCCCCGGGGCTCCACGCGGCGGTGGCGGCGCCTTTGCCCGTGGACCCGGTGCTGCTGGGAGACTCCCGGACGCCTGCGCTGCGCGCCCCCTCTCCGAGGGACTGTGCGCCCGGGCTTTGCGCGCCTCTGCCCGGGTAGAGCGCACGGGGGTGGTGCTGCGGGGTGGCCCTGGCTCGGCGGAGCTTGGTCCCTAGCCAACATCGTTCCCCCTCCAAGGAGTTCTGGTTCTGGTCCCTCCTCAGCGCCAGCGGCTGGGGGTGTCTCCAGGTTGGGTCAGCGTCAACAGCGCTGAGCACCCAGGTAGCTAGGAGCAGGGGTATTGACAACAGCATGCTCCTGCGCACCCAGGACCTTGAGCCAACTGGGCAGGTGGACGGGGCCAGAGAGAAATACGCGGGCTTTTAATTAATGCACGTGGCGCCGCTTGATCTCCTGCGCAGCGCTTCACCCAGCGGGGTCAGGGACCCGTCTCTCCCCGTTGGGATCCAAACCCAGGTGGCTCTCTGCCCTTCTCCACTGATCTCCTGGAGTCCCTGCTCTGCTCTCTGCCTTTCCCTAGGTCTCTCCCTTCCACTGCCTGCTCAGGACACACCGCTCAGGTTTGGTTTGTGGGACAGCTGCTGCTAGCAAATGAGCGCCTGGTCATGTTCCCACATGGCTCTCCGGCTTGCGCATCCCTTCTCAGGTTCACTTCACAAACTTCCCTTCAGCATCTTTCCGGGCAGAACCTGTCTCTGCTCCTTTCCCCTCGCCTTCCCTTTACAAGGTGTTCGTTGTTCTCTCTTCCCGCTCCCCTCGGGCTGGTCTTGGGATCACCCTCGGGGGGACCGAGGGGCACCTACAAACACGATCAATAGCCTCCCCCTCTCCACAGAGGAGTTGAGAGCATGCAACGCAAACTAGTGCTTAACTTCCATCATCGGGGCTTGTCTTCTGTTTGCAGCTCATTCCTCGGGTTGGTTTTTTGGGGCTCTTCCCTTCCTGTAGATGGTCCACGTTCTTTTCAGGTGATGTCCAGTCACTGTCTGGCTCTGAGGTCCCTGTGAGATCTGCACCCTTCTTGGGGTCCTGTAGGTTCCTGCGAAGAAAAAGAGACGAGGGCAGCGCATCAGATGCACTTATCTAGAAAGTCTGGCTCCCCCCTCGCCCTGTTTGTTTCCTTTATTTTAAAATGATGATGATGATTGATGTCCGATACACATCACTCCACCTCCTTCCCTCCTCCGCGTGCCCTCCTCCCTTCTGGAAATCATCACCTCCTCATATGGGCACTGGTGGATGCTGCCCCTCTTGTTTTCACTCGTGTTCAGCCCAGACAATCAATAACAATCCATCAATAATCTCGTCCCTTCCCCCTCCCGCTCCCGTTCTACAGTGATCCGGCCAAACTCTTGCTCAGAGACACCACACTTGCAACATACACACACATCCCAGTCTATCTCGCTTTTCAGTCCCATTTAAGCAACGCCTTTTTGCGACTGGTTTTCTCCACGCTTGCTCTTGAGAGCCAAAGCGGTCTGTAAACTACTGGGGATGGGCAATTGCGGGGGGGGGAGCACAGTAATCATAATAATTAATTATTATTAATAATGTATCGCTAAGAGCTCAGCCGTGGTTATTCTGTGTGAAGCATCGTTCTGAGGTTGCATGAATCTCTCTCTCTTACTGGAAGTGCCTCTGAGACACTGCTAAAGCCTCAGCTACAGACGTACAGGGACAGCACATGAAATGAACAGGGGTCAGCCCAGGAACCAGACAGGGAGGTCTCATACGGGACGGAGGTAAACGGGCACAGAGTCTTTCTCTCTGTTTTGCCATGTGATTATTCTTAGATACCGGCGATTTCTCACACTCCATCCCTGTTACACAGAGGCGCCCACACCTTCGCCACTTCTGCCCAGAGCTACAGGTAGCAAACCCGCGTGACTTCCCTTTGCTGGGCAATGTAAACCCCCTTCCTCTCCCTTGCTCTCCTGAAGTCGCGCCCAGAGAGCTATTTTGACAGCATGTCCCTCTCTTAGCGTGGGAGGTTTCTTTACATTTGCTAGACACAAACCCCACCCCCACCTCTAGTCCGTCCACCCCGAAATAAAACACCTCGTTTCGTGGAATGGGTGTCTCCAGGAGAGGCTTAAAATGCGCTTCCCGGAGCGTAGCAGGCACCATTGTGCAATCCGTACGCGAGCGGGGCTGAGGAGAGTCTTCTGGGTCTTCTTGGCTGGGGGTCTGTGCGTGCTCCCATCTCTGGTCCCACTCTCCGTGCTCTCTGGTCCCTCCGGGCTGCTTCCCCTCCCCCCCTTGCTGACCCTTAGTGGTGGAAACGGGCGCTCATGCCGAAAGGTGGGAAGAGGAAAATGCAACCCATGAGAACTGGGCGCTGGGGAAAGTGGATGGGTGGGAGAAGGGCAGAGACAACAAGCGGAGCGAGAGAACCAGGTGCAGGGAAGAATTGAGGGCTCCTCCCCCTTCCCAGAAGGAAGGCTTCTTAGCACTCCTTGCACGAGAAAGAATAACATGCTGGCTTGTCCCCCGTTTAAAATGAGAAGTGAGCTTGCACCACCTCCACTGTCCTTGCCTGTTATTGGGGATCACAAGCTGGGTCATTGCAGTTCAGCATCCATTCATAAGGTTTCAACAAGCATCTGCACAGGTCTCCAGCTTAGCCTCTTTCGCTCTCATTCCATTGCTCACCACTCGCCCGTTCTTGGCAGTCCAAAGAGGTTTTTTATTATTATTATTTTTAAAGTTGAACCATGTCTGTGTTTTCCTCCTCTTGTAACTTTTGCTGTGACATCATAGATCTGCCCGCCCTCTTTCCCTCTGCTCCTCCTTTCTAGCCCACCCCTCACCTAGGGGGAAAGAGAAAATCCCTTGTCAAGCGGGGGAGTGCTCATGTCAGTTCCAATGTGTGAAATGTACAAAGCCGAGAAACCAGGGTGCCCCGTTCCCTCCGCACCGATCCAAGCACCAGGCATCTCCCAATGATCCCATCTGTTTGACGTGCGGGAAGGTGGGCTGGATTCGAGTCATGGGGGCGGCGGGGGGGGACATCACAAAATAAATCCATACTAATCGATTAATTGCTTAATTTCACAACACGCCGCGGGGAATCGCATCAAAAGAGACACACAGAGCGAGAAGTGCATAGAACCCACCCGCCGTGCCAGAGGAAAAGACGCAGTATGTGCCAAAGGAAACCCATTTAAAGCGAAAAAACAAAAACTTCAGAAGTCGTTGATTTGTTTATGAAGAGCCCGGTCCCGCCCTCACACGAGCGCGCGGCTCTCAAGGTGGGCACGTTCTGTTTTGAAATCTCAACACGAAGGGATTCCCCCCCCCCTTCACCCCAAAGCACTATCTGTGGCGATCAGACTGGAGCTGGGTTGCCAACAAAAGCTGGGAGGCCCCTTCCAGGGTACCGGCTTTCAAACCGGCAAAGCTGCAGGGAATGGATTTAAGGACACACAGCAGGAGCTGGCTGCGTTTTTTTAAGAAGTGGGAGGGGGAAAATGGATAGGGAGGAATATCACTGTTGGAAAAACTCGAGTGATGAAAGGAGAAAGACAGCACATTTCTTCTCTGAGGACTGCTTAAGAAGTGTCTCATCCGGCAGGTAAATGTATAGGGGGAAGAATTAGAGCTCAGGGAAAAACGGGAGGACACACTCATATACAAAGCAAACAAAGACAGGCAGAATATTGAGACAGAAATTTAAAAAGATGGATCAGAATCTGGGAACCAAGAAAGAAATGAAGAAATCAGAGGGGGAAAAAAAGACAGAAAGAAAAAGATAGAACAGGATCAGGAACAAACTAATTAGATTAAATAAAATAGAGATTGAGAGAGAGAGATTACAGGGACAGGGATTTTCAGTCATCAGGCAGATACAAAATATTGCAAATCAACCTTTGAAAGCTTTCTGTTAGTGCAAGGCAGATAATGTTACCTGTTGGCTTCTGCTTGTGTCTGCCAAATGGTCTGTCTACAGCATGCACTGGGCCATTGCCAGCAGTTATTGTCTAAAGCAGGGTGGTCAAACTTTTTGGCCCGAGGGCCACATCTGGCAATGGAAATTGTATGGCAGGACATGAATGCTCACGAAATTGGGGTTGGGGTTCAGGAGGGGTTGAGGGCTCTGGCTCGGGATGCAGGCTCTGGGGTGGAGGAGGTTAGGGTGTGGGAGGGAGTTCCGGGCAGGGGCGGGGGGTTGGAGTATGGGAAGGGTGAGGGCTTCGGATGTAGGTGTGGGTTCTAGGCTGGGGCTAGGGATGAGGGGTTTGGGATGCAGGAGGGTGCTCCAGGCTGGGTCTGAGGGGTTTGGAGGGCAGGAGGGGGATCAGGGCTGGGGCAGAGGGTTGGGGCACCGGAGGGGGTCAGGGGTATAGGCTTTGGGTGGCACCTATCTCAAGCAGCTCCCAGAAGCAGTGGCATGTCACTCCTCCAGCTCCTACATGGAGGCGTGGCCAGGCGGCTCTGCGCTCTCTCCTGTCCAGTCACCACCCCTGCAACTCCCATCAGCCGCAGTTCCCGGCCAATGGGAGTTCCGGGGGTGGCACCCCCTGGCTGCCCCTAACTGTAGGAGCTGGAGCGGGACATGCCACTGCTTCCGGGAGCCACGGCACGCGCACGTGGAGCAGCCCCTGACCCCGCTTCCCAGCGGGAGCTCAAGGGCTGGATTAAATGGCCTCACGGGCCGGACATGGCCCACGGGCCGTAGTTTGCCAACTCCTGGTCTAAAGGGTGTGCCAGTGTGTATAAGTGTGATCTTAGTTCAGTCCTAGATGTAATATAGCTCGACAAATGCAAAGCCCACCAGATTGTTTAGCTTAGTTTGGTGGCAGTGGTATGATTAATTATTATTATTAATGATCATCATGCCCCACAAAACCCTAAGCTAGCTAAATTACCACTCCACGTGGAGTTCAGAGTCCACAGAAGCGACAACTGAGAGACCCTTAAAATGGTTTCTGATCGCTGAGGTTCTGATTCAAAACTGGACTCCTTGGGGACAGCCTGTCTGGGACTGATCCAGAGACTGTAGCAATAAAAGTCTCCAAAATATGCACTAAAATGAAAGATCTATATATAGGAGCTGAAGCAGGCTTAGCTGCCTGCTTGATAAAATGACACCCGGAAACAAATATTTCTGCAGCGCCATTTACTGGACTCTTAATCAGCGAGTGTTGGGTTGGAAGAAGAGAAATCCTCTGAAGGGTCTCCTTTCCCAGGGAAAGACTGATTTATTGTTCCTGCTTCTCGCCTCTGTCGTCTATACTGAACAGAGAGTGATTTCTCCATATACTCGTCTTGTGCCTTAGTATAAAATTGTTTGCACATGTAGTGAGGGGGTGCCAGAATGCCGCAGAGTTAATGCAATTGTAGTAGAATAAAAGAGCATTTGGTTTTACATAGACATTTACATGATCATTTCAAGATATTGTGAAGTGCCTTACAAAGCAGTGAGGTAGCTAGCAGGACCCAAATCCATTACTAGTGCAAACCGGCACTATGCCAACCAACTGATTTCAGTGAGGACAGCTTTGTAGACCAAGCAGCTGCCATTGTGTGTTCCGCAATAGCTCACACACAGGTATGGACCCACCATTGTTACAGAACAGGATATCACATAGAGCGGGCAGTATTATCCTCTGCAGATTTCAAAAGGTGCCATGGAGTTTTTAACTTTTAACTCTGTGGCCTCCAGCGGTGGGCGTAAGGGCTGGTGGCTTAATGTCTCAACTGAAGGAGGTCCCCCCTAGTTGTCTAGCACTTTTAATACCCCCTGGAATGCACATAGATATAAAGCTGAGGCCAAGCCCTGGGTGAGTCTTGAACCCATAGCATGGAATTGGAATGCAGAAATGAAGACACAACCTTAGCTGACAGCAGCAGACACTGACTTGTGCTAGCTCTAGTGCATTCTCCCCTGACAATGGGTAAGTTTATGCCAGAGCCACTGCCCCCCACCACTGTGCGGGTAAGATAGAGAAGACACTGCATAGGAGAGGATGCATTCTCTCTGCGGTTAGAACAGATCCTGACTGACTTCCACCAGATCCAATCATCCGGAACTAAGACAGTGGGGGTGGGAGGGGTCAGAATTCAGATTGGGATCAAAATTTTGCAGTTCAAGTTTCTTGCTAGTTGGGAATTGAGACTCCTGAACTCTCATCCTGGCTTTGCCCGGACTGTGTAGCTTTGAAGGATTCACGTAACTCCTTTGTGTTTCAGTTCCCTAAACCGGATGTAATAATATTGACCCAGGACCCTATTCTCCAGGTGCAGGGTATGAGTACCTCCCACTGATGTCAGCAGAACAGGGGATGTTGTGAGTCCTACAATCTGTAGCAGTGCTTTGAGATCCTCAGGTGAAAAAATGCTATGGACAATAAGTGCAAAATATTGTGAAAACATACATAAAAAATAAATTCATAAAAGACAAGTGTGGCCAGTTTTCATGGCTCCATTGACATTTCAATAATTTGAAAAGGCATGGAGGTAAGCTGCATATTTCAAATGAAATTAACAATTACTGAGGTGCCTTTACATGTGACGAATGCATGAGAACGCAGACACCTATATCTGCGCAATGAAGTCTAGCAAACATATCAATGCTAGCAATATGGTAGAGAGATCTTGGGCCTGATTCCCCATCATCCTGATCCTTTGCAGTCATTTATACCAGTGCAAAATAGGTGAAAAAGGCTAGTAAAGCAGAATGGGAGCATCTTGCACAACTGCACAAGGTGCAGGGCAACAGAGAATTAGATCCCTTTTTTCCTCCATATTGGCAGAGTCTCTTGGTATCATCGATGTTGCTGTTTCTTCCACTGCAGCAGCAGTAGTAGCACAAAGACGCTGCCTGAGAAGCCTGGCAAAACAATGCCTTGCATCAAGCTGTCCCTTACATTGCACCACATTTCATGCAATAAGCCTGTTCCTTGCATATGGCTTCTGGATGACAAAGAATAGACGTTTGCAGAAGTTTCCACAAACACTAGCAGAGTCTGATCGCACACTTCAGCTGTCTTGCTTTCCAATTGTCCTATACTTGTATTGCATATCCAACAATCAGCTGTGGTACAAGGCAGCATAACTTTGATTCACATCGTGCTGTATCCAAATGTCAGCTGTATGTGCCCATCTATGCCCAATCCACCCAGATTCTATTACAGTCCCCAGCTACAGAGCCTGGGTCCTTAGTTAGGGGAAAATGGAACAGATGGCATCTTCTGTGGGTTATATACATCATCTGGACAGGGAAAGCTCATTGTGAGCTTTGAGGCCCAACAGTTTGAATAACAGGCAAGCCCACACTTCAGTTCCTCATGTCTGCAAAGATGGGGACTGTCATTGAACTGGGGACCCCGAGGGCTAAAAGCATGAGTCATTACAACTTGAGCTAAGCAGCTGGCCTCCCTAGCTGAGGAGAGACTCACATTGTCTAT
The DNA here is from genome assembly GCF_013100865.1 of Trachemys scripta elegans. Taxonomy (NCBI): domain Eukaryota; kingdom Metazoa; phylum Chordata; order Testudines; family Emydidae; genus Trachemys; species Trachemys scripta. The sequence continues at coordinate 50,193,773 of NC_048305.1, read as the reverse complement.
GCACTGGGCACAGCACATAAAGCAAAGCATGACCAGGGACGGGTGACCCTGCGAAGGATCATAGGTTCAGCAAGCCACTCGACATTCAGCTCTTGTCCTAAGCGGATTAGAAGCCTGTTCAAATGATCAGGACCCCTGAAGCCAGCTCTCTTGGCCTAGCAAGAAGCAGCTTTCTCAGGAACTTGCTGGGGCTTCCTGCTTCCAGTTGGCCTGTGGATACCATAAAGGCAGATGCTCACGCTGTACGTCAGCATTTCCCATGCTGGCCCTAGCATGAATCCATACCTGCAGAATAAAATACTGGACCTTGATAGCACTGAAAAATAATGAACTAAATGAGCTGGTGTAATTCAGCATAACCCCACTGATTTCAACAAATATGCCTTTTACCATTTGCTGTTTCCACAACCATTTCTGTCCGGAAAGCCATTTGCTAGAATAATCACAAAAAATAACACAGGCAGAGTGAATTTCTTTCAGACCTGGAATGAATATTTGCAGAATCTTTCAAACAATAGTTATCCCATCTATGGTGATTAAAGATGGGTTTCTCAAAAGCAACCCTTAGATCAGGAGTAGGCAACCTATGGCACGTGTGCCGAAGGTGGCACGTGAGCTGATTTTCAGTGGCACTCTCACTGCCTGGGTCCTGGCCACCTGTCAGGGGGGATCTGCATTTTAATTTAATTTTAAATGAAGCTTCTTAAACATTTTAAAAACCTTATTTACTGTACATACAACAATAGTTTAGTTAGGGGGAAGGGATAGCTCAGTGGTTTGAGCATTGGCCTGCTAAACCCAGGGTTGTAAGCTCAATCCTTGAGGGGGCCACTTAGGGATCTGGGGCAAAAATAAGTACTTGGTCCTGCTAGTGAAGGCAGGGAGCTGGACTCAATGACCTTTCAGGGTCCCTTCCAGTTCTATGAGATATACACCTATCTCCATGACTTATAGAAAGAGAACTTCTAAACACGTTACAGTGTATTACTGGCACACAAAACCTTAAATTAGAATGAATAAATGAAGACTCGGCACACCACTTCTGAAAGGTTGCCGACCCCTGCCTTAGATGCTTTTGAAAATCCCATCCTAATATCTTATTTCTCCAGCCAAAAACATAGACTCAGAGAACAGCTGCTCTGGTGATGAGTGCCGCAGAAATCCGAGCAGGTAGATTGCCCATGGATGATGTTAAGGATTTAGTTGTTTCCAAGATAGAGTAGTATTTTACACTGGCTGGCATTGTGAATTAAAGCTGAATCCACCACATTGCTCCAAATATGTACGTGTAGCCATGATGTCTTATGTCCTGCTATTCAGCCAATTGTGTAACACCTGTTTATAGTTTGGCACTGACCAACAAAATAGAAACATGAAAGGTTCAGGCTCAGTTCATATTTAATCCTAACCAGCTCCCTTATCTCTGAAAACCCATAAAATAGATTTATCCTGAGACATCCTACCTTACCAACAATTCAGAAAGGTGCATCTATCCTTCACTGAACAATAACTGATCTCTCTCTTTCGGCTTACAAAAGTGGAGATCAAGAGGCACAATTGATGTTCCAAACTCAGCAACTGCTCTGTCGTCTCAAGAAGTGTGGTGACTATACAGAATAGACACAAGGAGCCAAATTTGAACCTGGTATAAGCAGATACAATTCAGCTGACTTCCAGCTTGGATTTTTCACCCAGCTACTCTGTTCGGCTAATCTGGGTCTCATCTCCAGAGCAGATCTCAACTGTGTAAATGACCCAAACAAACACTGGAAATAATGGAGATGGAGGTTGCATCTCAAGAAGGGAGAACATCATATCATTCACACAGCATATCATACAGAGATAAAAAAAATAACAACTGATGAGTCAGGAGGTAGGAGCAGGATCACCCCCATGCAGAGTGTCTGACCAAGAGACATATTTTAGGTGGGGCTGGCAGCACCACCTCTTACTGAGGTTGCCTAAGACTTCCCATTCTAAGGCCCTTTTGCTTATAACTTTGTTAAACTTTAATGGTTTGGGCTGAAATTTTCCATGCCAGGTGTCTGCCTCAGGCAGAATACTTTTGGAAGAATCCAGCCAAAACAGTTCAGCTGCTTCAGAGAATGAAGCTAGGGAGGAACACATCGTTTTGCCCATGTTAAAAAAATCCCAGCAACCTTTTCTTTAGAAAGTTTAGCACTCTGATGCTTTGGAGTGGGGCCTTTAAATTTAGCAGGGCTGGCCTTTGTGTAAGAGAAGTGCCTTTGGCTGCCCCCCGGAAAAAACACCCCTAATGCAACTTGTTAAAGTTTGTATTTAGCATCTAGATACCAAGGGGAATATGACTGATAGGGTTCTTGGAGAGCGCTGAAAGTCTGTTTCCCAGATGATGAAGGCGTACAGTGGAGTATCTCTAAGAGGATTAGGGGCAATCGAGAATGGGGCCTGGTTGAGCTAGCTGCTGTACAAACATAGAAGCAGAGACAATTCCTGGTCCAATGAGTTTTGTTATCTAAATTAGAGAACTTCCCCTTGTGTTTTCAGCTGGGGACTGTTCCTGTGTGAGACAGATGAGATAACCACTACACTGTAGGAACCCCAATTCAATGGTCTCCTCGTGGAAACCAATCTCTACCATCTCCAAAGTAAAGTATATTTTAGCAATAGGTTGGAACCTGTTAGCAGGAGGAAAAATCATTGACTCTAACAACCCTGAATACTCCATATCAGGCCCCCATGCCTACCGTGGCTTGAACCAAAAGCAAGGAGCTGAGCACCTCTAAACTTTTGGGAAGTTAGTTATCTGGATCCAAACATAGTGCCCAGGACTGTCTCCAATCTTCTTGCTGTGGAACCATCAGCACCTGTTCATTTCTTTGGATGATACAGGACAGGAAAATCAGTTTTGGTTTAATTGTTTTGTTCCCCTTCTCCCTCTGCTTTGTTCTGATCCATAACACTGAATTTTGAGGCCTTATCTCATTTCCCTGGCTTTCCATGGAAAAAAAAAAAAGTTTCCAGGGCATGTATGAAGTAATGTTGGTCGGTTCTGTAGCCAGTTTCTTATTAGTGCATCAATTGCTTGGAGCTACTCCAACATTGCTGGTAATATTTCTCCTGGCATTAGGGAAGGGATTAGAAGAGAAAAGCTCTGAAGAAATATGGCACAGCTGGCAAAAAAAAAAAAAGAAAAAAGAAAAAAAAAGAAACCAAAAACCACCCAACCCTGGCCCAAGGAGAAAGGATGGAGCAGTTATACATTGCAGTTACTATACAGCTTGTATGGAACATGACCATTGTGCCTGACATCAAAATCCAACTTAATTTCACTCCACACTGAAAACAGACCTTTCCCATTTGGGCCTTGCCTTGACCACACAGTTAGCTCCGTTCTTAACTCCAGTTTTGTATCTTGATTAAATCGAAGGTGGTGTTTAACTGCACCAAAGGGGGTGTTTTTACACCCAGGTAGCTATCAGGCTGGAAAATTCTAGTGGAGACAAAGCAAGGGAAGTTTTTAATTTGTTGTAACAAGTCGAGGTCAACCTGACACCTACCGATCTGGGGTTGACCTAGAGTAGCTACACTGAAGTGAAAACTACAGTGCCTTGGTCTCCACTGGGACTGTCCATCAGATAGCTAACTCAAGAACTATCTTGATGCAAAACCAGAATTTATTTTGCATGTAGACAAAGCATAACATGAGAGATTGTGTTTACATTCTCTCTGGGTCAACACCATCTTAGCTATTCTACATGCAGCCAGGCCCTTCTCTCTCTGAGTGCAGAGAGAGACTTCTGAGCTCTTGGCTCCCAGCCTCTTTATACAGGCCAGCTGGGGCCTGATTGGGGAAGTAGCTGCAGCTGGGCCATGCCCCAATCAGCCTAGGTAGCTTTTCCCACAGCCCCAGCCCTCTGCAGGGCTGGCTTTAACCCCTCAGGGCAGGAGTAGGTGTTCACCCCGTTACAAGTGGAAGATGGGAGTGATCAGCAAGGAAAGCTACCTTACTGAGGTCAGAACATGTAGGGATAAAGTGAGAAAAGCCAAAAGCCATGTAGAGTTGGACCTTGCAAAGGGAATTAAAATCAATAGTAAAAGGTTCTATAGCCATATAAATAAGAAGAAAACAAAGAAAGAAGAAGTGGGACCGCTAAACATTGAGGATGGAGTGGAGGTTAAGGATAATCTAGGCATGGCCCAATATCTAAACAAATACTTTGCCTCAGTCTTTAATGAGGCTAATAAGGAGCTTAGGGATAATGGTAGGATGACAAATGGGAATGAGGATATGGAGGTAGATATTACCACATCCGAGGTAAAAGCCAAACTCGAACAGCTTAATGGGACTAAATCGGGGGGCCCAGATAATCTTCATCCAAGAATATTAAAGGAACTGGCACATGAAATTGCAAGCCCGTTAGCAAGAATTTTTAATGAATCTGTAAACTCAGGGGTCGTACAGTATGACTGGAGAATTGCTAACATAGTTCCTATCTTTAAGAAAGGGGGGAAAAAAGTGATCCGGGCAACTACAGGCCTGTTAGTTTGACATCTGTAGTATGCAAGGTCTTGGAAAATTTTTTGAAGGAGAAAGTAGTTAAGGACATTGAGGTCAATGGTAATTGGGACAAAATATAACATGGTTTTACAAAAGGTAGATCGTGCCAAAGCAACCTGATCTCCTTCTTTGAGAAGGTAACAGATTTTTTAGACAAAGGAAATGCAATGGATCTAATTTACCTCAATTTCAGTAAGGCATTTGATACGGTTCCACATGGGGAATTATTAGCTAAACTGGAAAAGATGGGGATCAATATGAAAATTGAAAGGTGGATAAGGAACTGTTTAAAGGGGAGACTACAACGAGTTGTACTGAAAGGTGAACTGTCAGGCTGGAGAGAGGTTACTAGTGGAGTTCCTCAGGGATCGGTTTTGGGACCAATCTTATTTAATCTTACTGACCTTGGCACAAAAAGTGGGAATGTGCTAATAAAGTTCGCGGATGACACAAAGCTGGGAGATATTGCCAATATAGAAAAGGACCGGGATATCATACAGGAAAATCTGGATGACCTTGTAAACTGGAGTAATAGTAATAGGATGAAATTTAATAGTGAAAAGTGCAAGGTCATGCATTTAGGGATTAATAATAAGAATTATTGTTATAAGCTGGCGATGCATCACTTGGAAGTAACAGAGGAGGAGAAGGACCTTGGAGTATTGGTTGATCACAGGATGACTATGAGCTGCCAATGTGATATGGCCGTGAAAAAAGCTAATGTGGTCTTGGGATGCATCAGGTGAGGTATTTCCAGTAGAGATAAGGAGGTGTTAGTACAGTTATACAAAGCACTGGTGAGACCTCATCTGGAATACTGTGTGCAGTTCTGGTCTCCCATGTTTAATAAGGATGAATTCAAACTGGAATAGGTACAGAGAAGGGCTACTAGGATGATCCAAGGAATGGAAAACCTGTCTTATGAAAGGAGACTCAAAGAGATTGACTTGTTTAGCCTAACCAAAAGAAGGCTGAGGGGAGATATGATTGCTCTCTACAAATATATCAGAGGAATAAATACCAGGGAGGGAGGGGAATTATTTAAGCTCAGTACCAATGTGGACACAAGAACAAATGGATATAAACTGGCCATCAGGAAGTTTAGACTTGAAATTAGATGAAGGTTTCTAACCATCAGAGGAGTGAAGTTCTGGAACAGCCTTCCAAGGGGAGTAGTGGGGGCAAAAGACATATCTGGCTTCAAGATTAAGCTTGATAAGTTTATGGAGGGAATGGTATAATGGGATAGCCTAATTTTGGCAATTAATTGGTATTTGACTATTAGCGATAAATATGCCCAATGGCTTGTGATGGCATGTTAGATGGGGTGGGATCTGAGTTACTACAGAGAATTCTTTCCTGGGTGTCTGGCTGGTGAGTCTTGCTGGTGAGTTTAGCTGATCACCATATTTGGGGTCGGGAAGGAATTTTCCTCCAGGGCAGAGATTGGCAGGGATTGGCAGAGGCCTTGGGGTTTTTTTGCCTTTCTCTGCAGCATGGGGCACGGGTCACTTGCTGGAAGATTCTCTGCACCTTGAAGTCTTTAAACCATGATTTGAGGGCTTCAATGGCTCAGACATAGGTTTGATACAGGAGTGGGTGGGTGGGATTCTGTGGCCTGCATTGTGCACGAGGTCAGACTAGATGATCAATAATGGTCCCTTCTGACCTTAAAGTCTATGATTCTGTGATTCTTCATTGTTTGCTGTGTGGCATACTGCAGGAGTCCTGCAGACCACAGTCCTGTTTGTTACATAACCTTGCTTCATTTGACATCTCAACTGCACACTGAATGGGGTGTCAGTGATGGGGAGAGGGAAATGTGATCATGTAATTAAGACTGTACTGTAATGGACACATACAAAGGGGCAGAGATAAGGTTATGCACACAACTTTCACTTTGGTTTTTCCAGGCTTTTGAGAGCTTCACTTTGCAACCTCGGTGTTCTCTTTATGTCTTCTCTGTGTGGAGTTTCCTAGATTTTTTTTCTCCCTCAAAGAAAAATTCAGCAGTAGAATGCTCTGTCCTGCACAAAACCTGAACGCAATGAGTTAAAGAGGGATAAGCCAAGGCTTCTTCAGAACCAAATGTCTTTCCTTACACATCTTTATATAGTGGAGAGGATGAGGCAGGTCTCCCACCTTCATGCATTGTGTGGAAGAAGGCAGCCTCCCTCAGACCCTACTTTTGCATCATCACAGATCATATTCCATCAGCTCTTACATATTAACTAAAATCCATTTGACTTCCTGCAATATGCGTGTGACCCAGTAAACGGGTCTCAGGCCGAGATCCTCAAAAGGTATTCAACACGCAGTGTACTTACTTTGCTATTCCTGTAATTTATGCCACATACTGCCTTGTCATTATTTAACTACGTAAAGATTATGAGATATAGTTCCTATAAAATATACTGTCCCTAATTGTAGTCTGATATCTTTCTATATGCTTTGCGCTAAGGACAATAGCTGCACATTCCTGTCAGTCTGAATTCTTGTGCCTTCCCAAAGGGAATCTCTTAAAGCAGATGCACCCTTGGCCATCATGCCATGGGAAGCATGTATAAATGACATCTGGAGCCAAATCATAATCTCCCATTTAAATGCCACCAAACTTTGAGGGCAGATGGTTTGAATCCAAACTGGATGCTGCTGTGAATTGTGCAGCTGGACTTTATTGCTGCAATGGGCCAATCAAAAGCCCCTTATGCAAACCACCTCAACTTTGGAGGGTCCAAAATCCAGATGCAAATTCTGTAGCTCAGGCCCCTCTCTAAAGGGAACCAATCTCTCAAAGTCTGTCATACTAGCAGCATGATCCAGCAGTGGGAATAAGAGAAAGTGGAACTGAGAAGTTGTTTTGTACTGCATGCCCACCTAATGACTCTGATTGGCAGGTGGTGTGCAACTGTACTTTCTCTAGGAAAGATGAGATAAGTCTGAGCTTTAAAGAAAAAGTAGACCGCAAGAGGAGTTCTCAGATGAGAAAGTTGTTAGTCTCTAAGGTGCCACAAGTACTCCTGTTCTTTTTTCAGATGAGAAAGCAACCCAACAACAGAGGAGAAAGAGGAGGCCAACTACACAAAACCTGCCTGGCCGGATCAGTCTAAGACATTCCCCATTTCCAATATCTTTAATGTCTGGAAGAGTGAAAAGTTGATATAAGAAAAGGGATAATTGAGTTGAATGGGTTTTTTGGTCATATCACCTGGACTTGGTGTGGAACTTTGACAACTGAGATTAGAAGGAGCAACAAGACCTGAGACAGACGTAAAGCCAGGACACTAGCACCAGCATCGCTCAAGGCTGCAAAAACGTACCTGATATTCTGAATCAAACCAGTATGCTTGGCTTTTCATAGAGTTCCCACAGCACAGCAGCATCTTTGTGGTCAAATCTGTCATCTAGGTCCCATTATAAACAGAATGGTGGGATGTGAAAGGCAATGGTGTTGATCAATAGCTCCATGCAAGCCATCTATGCACTGCCGATGTCAGCATGATCAAATCTAACATATCTAACAACCGGCCATGGTTTCCACACAGCTTTTATTTGGTAATGCAGTAAACGGATGCTTAGAGCAGGGGACAAAAGGGCAGAACTGCAGGGGTCTTTGCTCAACTCCTTCTCCAACCTGGGGCATGCTACTTTAATCGCTTTGGGCTTCAGCTTCTCCCATCTTTAATGCAGGGAAAACAATGTCTTCCTTACAATGGTGTTCTGAATGTTCAGTTAATATTGGTGGAGAGTTTTAAGCTCCCTGGAGGAAGCAAGCTCTAGACTTGTCAAGTATGATTGCAGCAGCCATGTTAGCTATGTGTCCCTGAGGGTTATTTGGTATTTACACTTAGTCTTCTATTCTATTCTGGTTCTTACACTGCCCGCATCTCTAGTATCTCAGCACCTTCCACACTACAGCATTAAGCAAGGTGATGAACATGCGATTGAGTCTCTCATCCTCCCTCCAGGGGAGAATTGTGTGTGCAGTGGAGGGTTTTGTTTTGGGGGGATTTTTTAAAAAATGTACAGGTAGGAACAAAAGTGTTTGGCATGTTACTTTGTTCCCAGCAGAGAAAGCAGGGCCCAGATTCCCCAGCATGCTGTCACTGCTTCATGCTGCTCTGGGAGTGCGAAAGCCGCCCCCAAACCATTTTAAGGTGAAACCCTGTTGAGAGCTGCTTTGCATTGCAGGAGTGGTGCAGAGCAACAGGAGTGGATTGCTGTGCCTAGCTCCAGATCTGTTTGTTCCTCTAGTACATCTCCCTGCCACTGCAGGATTATTTCCTTTCTTATCTGTACTGCAGCACAGCCTCAAGGTCCCAAACCAGATCAGGCCCCATTGTGCTAGGCATTGTACATACACATACCAAGAGACAGTCCCTGCCCCAGGGAGCATCCTGTCTAAACAGACAAAGGATGAGGAACGGAGGCCCAGAGAGTCTCCATTACTTGCCCAAGGTCACACAGAACGTCTGAGGGCAGAGCCAGGAACTGTATCCAGATCTCCTGAGTTCCAGTCCAGTACCTGACCCACAAGCCCCTTGTTCCATACATTGCTGTGTACTTGAGTGTTTTGTTTAGTCTACTGTCCAATATATCAAGTGACTTGGGTTTCCTCCACTTCCCTTGAGAGACAGCTTCTCAGGCTAATAGAGCTCACTGCCAGGATTCAGCCGAAAGCTTCCCATACTTAACGGCACCCTATTATCCCTAGCTCTGCCCTTTGTACCACCCCTCGCAGTTCAGTTCCTTCTTTGGCATTTATACCCGTCAAATATTTGCAGACTGTTATCATGTCCCTCATCTTAGCCAAGTGATACATATTTAGCCCTTTTAATCTTTGTTCCCTCCAACTCCCCTTGTCATTTTGGTTGCTGTTTTCTGAATTCTAATTTCTCAGCTGCAATAACCGATCGCTGTAGATACACAAAGTGATCGGCACATTTACTGACTGGCTCTTTACCCAGGGCTGGCCATGCCATTCAATGTTCAGCAACTAGCCTACAAGCCATAACTGCTGGCCTTTAAATGTGCCCCCCCACCTCCCCTTGAAATAGACCAGGGGCGGGCAAACTTTTTGGCCTGAGGGCCGCAGCGGGTTTCGGAAATTGTATGGATGGCAGGTTAGGGAAGGCTGTGTCTCCCCAAACAGCCATGCGTGGCCTGGCCCCATATCTAACCCCCCGCTGCTTCTTTCCCCCGACCGCCCCTGGAACCCTCACCCCTGACTGCCCCTTGCCGCCCCATCCAATCCCCGCTCTCCTTCCTGACTGCCCCCCAGGACCCCTGCCCCCATTCAAGCCCCCCGTTCCTCACCCTCTGACTGCCCCAACCCCTATCCACACCCCCGCCCCCTGACCACCACCTCGAACTCCACTGCCCTCTATCCAACCCCATCTGCTCCCTGCCCCCTTACCATGCTGCCTGGAGCACTGGTGGCTGGAGGCGCTACAGCCGCGCCGCCCGGCTGGAGCCAGCCACACCACCGCGCAGCACAGAGCACCGGGTCAGGCCGGGCTCTGCAGCTGTGCTGCCCGGCCACCCAGAGCATTGCGCTGGCAGCGTGGCGCACTGAGGCTGCGGGGGAGGGGCCGGGGGTGAGCCTCCCGGGGCAGGAGCTCAGAGGCTGGGCAGGAGGGTCCCGTGGGCCATAGTTTACCCACCTTTGAAATAGAGGCTCACAGCATTGCTTCCCTCAGAAAGCTCCTACATTGCATGTCAGTGCTGCAGTTACTACCCCTCCTGCTCTTGTCAAACGCATGCCTCCCTAGGCCTGGGGCCACCAGCTGCCGCCTGGCTCAGGGAGAACTCACATAACTCTCCCACTTTCAGATGGGGCCTTGGCCTCAGTAGCGTAGCTAGTGGGGTGCAGGGGAAGCAACCGCTTCCCCTCAGCACATTTCCCAAAAGCAGCGCCTGCCGGATCGGCGCTGGGGGCAGCACAGCCGGAGGAGCCGGGGGGGGCGGCAGGCGCGGCCGGAGGAGCGAGGGGGCCGGCTCCTCGGCCATCACGCCCCACGCGGCCCCAACATCGCCGCAGGCGCAGCCACCTCCTGCGGCGGCTCAGGGCTCGGCAGCCAAGCGCTCCCCGCCCCAAGCCAGAGCCGAAGCTGGGATCCGCCCACGGTGCGGGGCCGGGATCGGCCGGGGACAGGCGGCGACGCAGGACAGAAGGTGAGCGGCGGGGGTCCGATGCCTTGCACTGGGGGGGCCCCTCCGGGCGAGGGGCTTCCCGGGGCTGGGCCCACAGGGCCGGGGCGCAGGCCGCGTTGTCTGGACGGGGGCCGTGGTGCGGCGCAGGAGCCTGGAGCCCGGGGCGGGGTGGATGGGACCCCGCGGGTGGGGCCAGGCGGTGCAGCCCAGCAGGGGACACCTGCAGAGCGGGCTGGGCAGGAAAGACTCTCCCAGGACCGCGGGGGAACGGGGGTATCCGCACCCCTGGGAAGCCCGCAGGAGTCCTGAGCTGGGCCCCGGGGTTAATCTGGGGGGGAAACAGGAGGAGCCAAGGGGGGGCATGGCCAGAGGAGGAGCCAAGGGGGGCGCCTTTTTTATGTTTGCTCCCCCTACACTTAGACCCTGGCTACAGCACTGCTTGGCCTGCAGTCCCCTGGCACTAACCGCGGTTGCCTCCACTGGTCTGATTTAGAACATAAGAGCTGCCATACTGGGTCAGACCAATGGTCCATCTGGTGCAGTATCCTGTCTCTGACAGTGGCCCGTACCATAGCTTCAGGGAGGTGCACAGAAGAGGAAAATTATCAAGAGATCCACCCCTGTTTTCCCTTTCCAGCTTCTGTCAGTCAGAGGTTTAGGCTTACCCCAAGCATAGGGTTGCGTCCCTGACCATCTTGGCTAATAGCCATAGATGGACCTATCCTCCATGAACTTATCTAGTTCTTTTATGAACTTAATTATACTTTTGGCCTTTGCAATGTTCTGTAGCAATGAATGGCACAGGTTGATTGTGCGTTGTGTGAAGAAATATTTCCTTATGTTTGTTTTAAGCCTGCTGCCTATTAATTTCCTTGGGTGACCCCTGTTTTTTGTATTGTGTGAAGGGGTAAATAACACTCCTCTATTCACTTTCTACACACCATTCATGATTTTGTGGACCTCTGTCACGTCCCCCCTTAGTCGTCTCTATTCTAAGCTGAACAGCTCTGCTTTTTTCAGTGTCCTTGCGCAGAAGCCATTACACATCCTTGATCATCTTCTCAGGGCCTTTTCAAGTTCCCCTGCAGCCTCATCTCCCTTGGGAGCAATGACGACAGCAGTCAGTGACCAAACAGTCACCTCAAAGCAAAGCATCATTCACATAGCATGAAAACTTCTCATAGACAACGTAGCCTAAAACCAATCAACCAGCCTGTCTGACCAGGTGCATCACCATCTTCCACGCAGGGACCCTGGGAAGACTAAGGCCAGATACTCAATGGTATTTAGGTTCTTAAAATCAATGGGATTTAGGAGCCTCAATACCTCAGGATCTGGGCCTAACTCCCTATATATTCTTCTGCAGCAGCCCTGTCCATGTCAGCTGGTCTCCCTGTCCCCGACAACACCACCGCACAGCCTCTAGCGACTCAACCCCCCCTTGACAGGAATTAAGTCTCTGTTTAAAACTGTTTATAGTCCTTTTGATCTCTAGCCTCCCAGCCTGGCCAAACAGCTGTGTCACTCAGCCTAAAGCTGCGAAGGATGCCAGTCTTCTAACTACCCTGGATGTTTGCTAGGAGGTTGCTTGTCTGGGACCAGCATATTGCCTTCTTGTTTATTCTTCCCCAGCCCCTTAGTAGCTAGATAAATGCATTCATACAGGAATGTCTTATAACCCCAGAATGCAATCACATCCCCTCATTGACCCGGTCACGTACAACGTTCATAACATGAGGTGTAGGCTTTATCTCACCCATGTTAGCACATGTTAACGTCAGCACTGCTTTGGCTGTGCTAGTCCTGTAGAACATGTGAGTTAACGTCTAACATCCCACCTGGGCTGGATAAGGCCTTAGGGTACATCTTCACTTGGGTGAAAAGGTGTTTAGACATGTGTTAGCTAACATGCTTATTGTAACAGGGGTTAGCTGGTAGGGGTTGGCCCTAGTGGAGAGTCAGGGGTGGACCATTACCAGCTAGCATCTCTGGCCCGTCTACATGAGGGTTTCACAAACATGTTAAAAAGCACTGTGTATCCTAGTGCAGGCAAAGCCTCAGGTTCAGATCTAAAGTAGTGCTGGGCACCTGCAATTCCCACTGAAGTCAGTGGAAGTTGTTGGGTGCTCAGCACCTCACAAGATCAGGCCCCCCAAAAAGAGCATGGGGGTGGGGGAGAGAGAGCAGAAAACCAGAGGAGATGGAAACCCTCTGTGGTCTTTAAATCTGTAGCAGGAAGCCAGGCAGGCAGGGTCTGGGGAAGGTTCTAGTGAAGCAGACAGAGAAGACAGAGAGTAGCTCCTTGCTCAGTGCTAGAAGAAAATGATTCTTTCTGTGAATCTTTGTCACTCCCTCAAGACATGGGGAGAGCAGGGGACAACTTTCTCTGGGGGACTAGGACAGATCATATCGTTATCTGGAAACACCCCCAGGAAGTCTGTGGAGGATTGTGCTAAGGCAAAAGCTTAGACATTGTGTCCCCCCATGGTTTATTAACACTGGTCCTTGTGGTTCCCTTGGCATCTGCTGGGCACCCAATGTAAAATGACAAGGAAAAGTTTATACAGACCCAGGAGCAGAGCTAGTCAGGCAGTCTCTGGCAGCAAAGATGCTGCAGGTTTCCCCTCTCAGCCTGCCTGGGGCCCGGGGCCAGGGTGTGGAAATGAGATGGGTACCTTCTCAAGGCCAGATTTTCAAAAGAGACCCCGAGCAGCTCCTAGTGCTCTCAATGTGGAGGAGGGGTCAGATTCTCCATCGTTTTCAACAGGAGCTGAGCGCTTCTGAAATTCGGACTCCATTTGTGGCTGCGGAAAATGCTGGCCTTAGTGATTACACAGCACTCTGCGAGGCACAGTGATGCCAAGAACTACCCCGGCTTCGCTATTGCATGGGCAAGCAGGAGGCTTAGGCGCAAGTCAGTCCAGCCACCAGTTATTCATCGATCCAGACGCTCTTTCCCAGTGGTGGCTGTGCAGCCCAGGGAATATCCTGGGAGTTGCCAGGAAACGTCTAGGCCTCAGCTGTCCCTGGTCGGCTATTAGCATGATTTTAAACAACCCACTGAGAGCTGCTGCGGAGCAAGGATGCTGATGCAAAGAGGCTAGAAAGCATTTTGTATTAGCTCATTGGCTTCATCAATAACCACAGTCTGCCCATCTGTGAGGATTGATTGCGCTCCCCGGCTTGCCAGACAATACTGCAGCCGAGGAGACAGCACTCCTTTGACATCTGCTAGGGCGAGGCGCTGGTTCACGGAGCTACCGAGGATGCGCTCTGGTGGGCTCTGTCCTGTCCTCCCTTATGCTCTTGAATCCTTTTCCCTCCAAGGGCTGGGAAGGCTCTGTAGAGAATCCAGGCTTTGCAGGCAGAGAAGATGGCTTTGTCTCTCTGAACAGTTCCTTGTGGGTAGTGGGACCCTAGCCCAAAGCTCAGTCTCAAACAAGGGTCTGGGGATTTGTAGCCATTCTCATTCTGAAGCAATGAGAGCCATAGAGTTCGGGTTCAAACTCTCCCAATGTTCAAGCCCCATGCTAGAGACCATCATTTACCGCCTCTTCCACTCCTGAGCAGCTGCTATCCTGGACTCTGCAACCCGCCGAGCTAGTGAGGGCTAGCTCCTCCCTGGGACATTCATTGCTCCCTGGCGTTTTGTAGGTTGGCTGGGTGGATTGGGGGGGAGGGTGTATGTGGTGGTGATGGTAGGACAGTGTATAACACCACCCCATGGAGCCCAGCTATGTTAGGCCGGATCCATCGCTGGTGTAAAGTGTCATAGCTCTACTGCAGTCAGTGGTGCTGCACTGCATTACAGCAGCTCAGGATCTGGTCCCCAGTTTCCGTGTATGTTTAGATTCTGTGGAGGGATGGCCCAATACCACCCCTGACCCTGCTTTTTTGGGTGGAAGCGTAGAACGCTGCCAATCTGCTGGTCTGGATTTCGACTCCTGGACCCTGCACACAGCTCTGCCAGTGCACCTTGGTCCTGACTGGCCCCACGTCCTGGTACTCCAGCCCTGATCCAGTTGGATTTGAAACAATGCACTAAATGCAAAGAGAGCTGCAGTCCATTGCCAATACGTTGGGCGTGCCAGCCACCTGCCATGTGCTCCTGACAGAACAGCAATGATCCAAAGTGAGCGCCCAGACAAACCAGCCTCATGGCCGCCCTACCAAGTCCATTGCTTGGGGGCTTGTGGGGGAAAACGGCCTGAAGCTTGAGGAAAACAAGGTCCATGGCATTTCTCCTCTCCCTCCAAACAAGATGGCGAGGTGCCCGTATTTCCTCCAAACAGCGGCAAGGGGATCAAACCTACCAGAGTAATCCAGGAGAGATCCATGATTCTCAGCTCTGCCTTTCAGGAACCTTGCAAGGGTCTACTCATCTAGCCTCTGAGATCTACCAAAGCCACAGCTGACAGTGGAACTGAGACAGTTTTGGTAAGCTGCTTCTCACGCCGCAAGGCAGGGTCTCCTAACCCCCAGCCCTTAAAGGTGCATCCTGAAATAAGGAGGGGGAAAATAACTCCCCCCAGAGAGTTTTGCAAAAGAGCCTGATGGCCAATATGATCCTCTGGTCAGTAATACACCAGTGATGTCCCTCCTCAGGAAGAAACATGGGTATTACCATTAAAGAGTCTATCACTTGTAAGGCGGGACAGCAGTCATGCTTGTTCCTGTTGTGTTGGCCACCAGAATTCGATGGTTACCCTGCTGGTCAGGAAGGGCTATTTCCATATTGGGGATGAAACCACCCCCAGTGGGAATAAAGAGATCAGTAGGTCACATTCATTCCTAATGTAATTGCAGTCAAGTCAACACAAGGCTGGCATCTGATCTCATTACTCTGCATTTATATAAAGGTAATTCCAGTGATTACCAGCAGGCTCCAGGAACAGAAGGTAGATAAGGCACTAGCCTGTGGTTCAGAAGGCCTGGTTTCAATTCTTGTAACCTGGGGCAGATTTTTGAAAACCTAGCCCCACATCTCTCTCTGCCTCGATTACCCATATGAAAAATGGGGACAGTAATTCTTCCTCTTTTCCACATAGTGTCTGCCTTGTCTATTCAGATTGTAAATCCCTTGGGGACACCTGGCCAGGGGTGAAAGTAACTTAAAGGACTTACTGGTACGCCGGAGTCCTGAGCAGGGGCGTGGAGCCCTGGGCCCTTTAAATCACCGCCGGGGAAGCCATCCAGTCCGGCACGGCGTACTGGCTCTTGCTGGTACGCAGTACCGTACCGTACCGGCTTACTTTCACCTGGCACAATGTGGCCCTGATCTCAGTTAGAGTCTCTAGGTGCTACAGCAATACACATTATCAATTAAAATAATAATAGATACGAGATTTATGCCACTCTAAGATAAGATTCAAGATGGATGGTTTAATTGCTGCTGCTCTAGAAGGGGCTGCAGGATTGGAGACTTGAATATGTAAGCTCTTCAAGGCAGGGATCTTATTCCTTTTCTGGGATGTTTAAGTGATTAGCAAGCATTATACACATCTAACAGTGCTTCTGAAAAAAGATCATAAAATAGATCAGACAAATAGATTGAGTTCAACTAGAAGAAGGTTAGGTGGGTGACTTGAGCACAGTCGCCAAGTACCTGCAAGGAGAACAAATATCTAGCAGAGAAAGGTATAATGCGATCCAATGGCTGGTTGAAGCTAGACAAATTCAGATTGGAAACAAGGCATAAATGTTTTAACAGTGATAATTAACCACTGGAACAATCTGCCAAGTGTCCCAGTTGATTCGCCATCACCGACCATTTTTAAATCAAGATGGGATTTGTTTTCTAAAAAATCTGCTCCAGGAACCAGAACTTTGGGGAAGTTCTCTGGTTTGTGTTATACAGGGGGTCAGATAAGATGATCACAATAGTCCCTTCTGGCCTTGGAATCTATGAAAATTGTAACCCAAACTCATACAAAGTGGCTCTTTGGCCCCCCCTAGTGGCTAAACCAGTTTCCTGGGTCTGCTGCTACATACAAGCATGTAGGGCCCATCATGAAGTCCAACATTCAGGCATCATACTTTTAGATTCAGTGGTCTCCGGTTCAGTCCCCCCAGTGGAAGGATGTCATAACAAAATAATTGTCTCCCTAAATGCGTCCAGCAGGAGAAGTGCTCTCACTGACGTGACTATTTTCTTTTTAATTTGAAAACAGGAATATATTTCTGCCCCCCCGCCACTTGAAATGTACGTACATGCACTGACACAGCTGAGGCGATGACCTTTCGAAAGCTTTGAAGCAGGAAGTCAGTCGCTGCCTGCAAGCCTGCGCTTTGAATGTAATTAAAGTCCTCTGTTTGGAATTCTTTGCTAATTAATATTCATGCTCTGCTCCCCCATCTGCCATTCCCGCATTGCTGTGTCTTTATGAGATTGATCATAGGGTAATTAAGTCAGACAAAAGAAATGGGGGAGCTGACTGAAGGAAAACAACCGTATCAGCTTTTGATATCAGAGTGAAATTTCATGCAAAATCCAGACTGGTTTGGAGTGGGGAGGGCTGAGTAATGGATGTTTTTATTTTATTGCTAAGTGAAATTAACAGACTGGTGATGGCTATAGACAGAGCTGGGAATGCCTAAGAGACAGACTTTTCCCATCAATTCCAGTAATCTTTCAGAGCTTTCTTTAGCTCTTAAGGAAAGAGGGGAAGTACTAGAGTCTATGGAACCAGATTGAAAAGGATGAACCAGAAGGGAGTGAGAATAAAGCCAGGAGATGTTGCCAATTGTTTGATTTCCCTGTGTGCCTTCTAAATCCTTGCCACATTTAACTGGAATTGGAATTAACTAAATGATGTCTATTACAGAACACAAAGCCATCCTCATCTGGGGTGTAATTGGGGCAAGAGACCCCAAAATTCAGAGCCATGATTACATGGACGGGCATCAGGCTAGTGAAGGCTGTCATTAGGCATAGAGTGACTAGACGGGTAGCTAGAGAACCATAGGGCTGATTCGAAACCTGCTGGAATCTTTCCATTGAGTTCAGTGGGCGCTGGATCGAGCCACGCCTCTCAGGAAAGCATCATGACTGACACAAGTTCCATTGCAGAAAAGGCCCGTTTTCTAGGATACCTATCCCTAAAGCATGGGCTACAGGAGCAGGCAGGCTGCCCAACAAGCTGACTACTCTCTCCAGGGGGAAGGATAGCAAGATGTGGAGGCAGCACTGACAGAGGTGGGTGGTGACTTTGGGAAGGAAAAGAGACAAAGGAGCTCTGGGAAAGGACAGAGGTGAGATATCCACTTCTTTCACTTGTGTGCTGAGAGGTTACCAGAGATACTCCACACCTAGCTTGCCAACAGACCTAAGGCTTGCTATTAGGACAGAGTGCCCTGAAATTCAAAGGCACACACTCCTTGTGAGCCATCCGGATAAGACACCAGGCCCCACTTTGGCAAAGTACTAGGGTATGCACTGAAGTCCCATTGATTTCAATGGGATTTAGTCAAGTGTTTGAAGTTAAGATCATTCTTAAGCACTTCGCGAAGCTGGGGTCCAGGAAACTCGAAGTCATACTGACCTGTTGAATTATAACAATTCTGCAAAATTCACCACCACACTTAACTAGTTCATCATCAGGAGAGGACAACCTGAGGCTCAAATCCACTGGTGTGTCATGCAGAGGAGACAACTTGCCTCAGTTCCAAGTTACCTTTTCCTGAAGTATTGGTGGGATACACTCAAAAGTAAAGGCCCCAAGTACCTGGTTTTCATAGATACAAGGCTCTCTGCATCACCAAAACCTGATCACCAGAATTGGCTGAAACATTTCACACTTCAACATTTTTCACACAAAAGAGGGACAAATATTTTCACACTTTTTTGTGTGTGCAAAAAACATGCCCACATTTTGACCAACTGATCATCTCTGAACACACAACTTGCAGCTACAGACTGGGTTCTGTAGCAAGATAGGAACAGCCATTATGGTACAGGCCCACTGCTGATTGTGAGTAACCTGCTTGGTCCCAATTTCCATACTTAGCTGTGATCAGTGGAGACAGTGTGTGTGTCAAGGCCCCTGAAATTCACCTTCCCTGGGTGGCTTAAACCCAGCTCTGTAGACTTTTCAGGCTCATCTTTTCTCTGGAACAATCAGGGAGGAAACAGGTTGGAGGCTGGAAGGAAGGCTTATTAGTAGAGCTACTGGGAGGAGGAGGAGGATGGTTATTTCACTTTGGTGGTGCCATTCATCAACCTAAACGTTTAACGCTTGGATAACATCAATTGCCAAGGTGTCCCAAACACAGCATGGACACTTCTGGGGCTTTTATCTATCCTAATTAATTGTAGGCATTTAAAATACCAGTTTTAGGTGCCTAGGTATCATTATAGGTGCTTAAACTTGGACTTCAGTGCCCAAGTTTAAAAGCTGAGTTCTGTCTGCATCTCCCATTAGTATATTAACAGCCAAAGTGACCTATTCATCTGTCTACAGCATACTTGCTCTGTGACCATCCATCCATCATGCTTATCTAGCTGTCCTATTTATGAGCCTAGCAATCCATCTCACCAAAACTAATGCAGTCCAAATGACTGCATGATACATTGTTTTACTTTAGGGCTCTGCTATTGTAGACTACATGGGCCCAGTTTTCAGCACTACTGAAAAATTGCTTGGAAGTGAATTGGAGCTGCTAGTGTGCTACACCCCTGAATATCAGCCTCACAGACCTGGTCACAATTAGGTTCTCAAATGATCAGCATCCATCACTGGGCCCAGATTACCAAAAGAGCTCAGCTCCCAGTATGATGAGCCCTTTTGAAAATCTGGCCATATGTCTTTTTCCTGGGACGAGAGATACTTTTCAGTTGCCATTTTGATGTCGGAAATAATAAAATAGAGAGTGTATGCATAAAAACATGTGTGACCTTTTAACCTGGGTTCTCATTTCTCCTAATTAAATTGCAAAAGAGTATGAATATTTCGGTCCTACAGCAATATGTTCTCATTTATTATTGAAAGAACATGCTGCTCTCACATCTCTCTCACACACACACAGAAGATAGAGGCAGACTGCAGGATACAGTCAGTAGCACTTGTTCATCCTTGATGAGCTCAACCTGGGACAGTAACCTGACTAGCTGCTACCCAAAGCTGCTGGAAGCAGAATGCTGCCAGCAGGGCTCGCAATATGGGTGGATGGAGGATGGCATATGGCAGGATGTGCCATATGACTTGGCATCTGCTGAACTACTGCCAAGTGCTTTGTAATTTCTGAAGCTGGGTTGCTGGAGTAAGATACTTTGAACCATCCACCCCAGAATCTCAAAGGACTTCGCCTGGCTGAATTAACCCCAAGAGCCTGGTAGCACCGCCATTTTGGAGATGCAAAATGAATAGGATGTAAAAGGAAATCTGTGGCAAAGCTAGGAATGAAACTAGAGTTCTAGACCCTTCTCACCACTCGCTTCTCTCATCAGGGTTAAGGGAAAAAGTTCAAGTGCCTTATACAGCTCTGTTATAGGGAGTGGCCAAGAAGCCAGGATTGGTCCCCAAGCTGGTGCTAGGAATGGAGGCATGCAAGCTGAGGGAACTATTCCAGCTCTTCTGAATTCTCCATGTTGTTTTGGGCCATTATTATGATAAGTTATCAATTGTATTTCAGTAGTACCTAGAACAGTGCTGAACACAGCATGAGACAGGCCCAGCTCCGAAGAGCTTACAGTCTAAATAGACAAGGAGGGAGAGCTAACAGTGTTGAAGTGACTGAGTCAGGTAACACCAGACCAGATCAGCCCAGAAGTGTCTTGCAACAGCAAAGAGAGATGTTAAGTGCTGCGGTTAGGGGACCTCTGAACCCACCGGGTAATGTAGAGAATGGAATCTTACTGCAGCCCCGTCTGCCTAGAATGTTTGCTGAGTAAATGCTTTCAGACGACTCTCTTGGATCCTGAGGAAAGAGCTGATCATTGGCACTTCCAAAACACAAACCTGTGACAAGAGCAAATACTTAAGGATGCGGTGAATGAGCCCAGTAAAAATCAGAACCAGCAGAGCCTCCTCACAGAACTAGAGCGAGCTCCTTTCTGCCAATTCAGTTAACTTTTCTTTCTCAGTAGTGTTCTTTTCACTCGCCTGTCAGGCAACATAGAAATGCTGAAATACTATGAAAAACAAAGCCTAACCCTGAGGTATTTGTGCAGTCCTGTACACCTGTGCAAAGTGGATGTGAAATGTGATCCAAATAGGTTCCATCAGGGCCCAGATCCACAAAGGGACCTGGGCACCAACGCCTCAGAATGAGGAGCCACTGCGATCCACAAAACCCCCATTTCACTACCCCCTAACTTTGAGGTGCCTCACCCACTCAGCACCCACGCTGGCAGGGCACCTGCCTCTGGGCACATGCACCGCTGCCTCAGGTAGGCACCCACCTGCCTAGTTCAAAGCATGCCTCACTTTATACCAGGCAGACAAGGGGGCAGCAGCTACCATCATAACCTTCAGCCCACTGGTTAGTGTGCTCACCGAGGAGATGGGAGAGCCAGGGTCAATTCCTCTCTTCTCCTCGTTAGGCAGAAGGATTTGAGCAGGGGTCTCCCACCTCTCAGGTGGGTGCTATGGGATATTCTGATCTTTGCTCTTGCAAGCACTATTGTTGAAGTCATGCCGCTTTGGATTAATGAATATTAATTGGGGTAGAGAAAGTGAGAATCATTCTGTAGTCCAATGGGTAGGGCACTCATCTAAGCAATGGGAAATCTCCTCAGGCAGAGGGGGAAACTGAAACGGGGTCTCCCACATCCCATGTGAATGCTCTAACCCCTGGGCTCCTCCTCCTCTTCTTCCCACCAGCCGTTTTGGCACCTATGCTGTTCTTGCAAGAATGGCTTAGGTGCCTGATGCCAGGGGAGGGGTTTCCAGCTATGCATTGCAAGCAGAGATAAGCGCCTCCATGCAGCCTGGACTTAGAGGGGCAGGGCTTAGGACACACCTCTCTCATCAGCAACTTCTATTAGCTTCCTTAGACAGTTCCCGATCTAGCATGCTGGCTTTTGCGGATCGCCTTCTCACGCCCCTGTCTGTCCCCCTGCATTGTATAGGGGGCCTAGGCACCTAACCCAGGGTTTGCAGATTCCAGGTGTGGCAGTGCCTAACTTTGAAGTCCATTAGGGTATATCTGAAAAAAAAAACCTACCACAAAAAAAACCCCCAAAACAAAACCTCACAACAAGAAGTCCCAATAGACTCAGGCTTGCCCTATGGCCCTCAAAATAGCAGCGTAGACCTTCCCACTCAGGCTCTGAATCCCGGCTAGGCAGGTAGGTCTCAGATCCTGAGCTCCAGCCCATGCAGGAATGTCTCCACTGCTATTTGTAGCATCGTAGCGCAAGTCCCATGAGCCCGAGTCTATAGCTCTGGGCTTGGAGACTTGCTGCCGCTGGGGTTTTCTGGCAGTGTAGATGAACTCTTAGTGAATCTGGGCCCAGCTGCTTATCCCAGTAGTAGCATTTTCACCTCCGTTTTGCACGGATGAAAGTGACTCCACAAGGCATGAGACACTGGAGAATCAGTGGTGTAGCTGGAAATAAAGGGGTAGTCTCTGGAAAGAGCCTGCTCTTGGGAGATTTTCTGTCTAATTTGGCAGATTCCAGAGCTTTGGAGAGTAGAGAAGCTATAGCAAAGCATCCAAAGCTTTGGGAACTGAATGACACCATGGCCTACTGGGCAGCGCGTAAGAATGGCTGTCAGGGTGTCGGGGATTCAACCCCAGTTTTGTCACTGAACTGCTAGATGATCTCTGTCCCTCATTGACTTCATCTGTAATACAGGGGTAATGACACTTAGTCACCTCACAGGTGTATTGTGAAGCCTACATCAGCAACAGCTTGAAAGCACATGCAATGCTGGGAGGAAAAAGGCCCTCAGCCTCCTATGGTTGCGCATCAGCGTAACTACCAGCAATGTGTGAGGCTGGGGCCCATGCTTTGTTCTGTGAAGTTTACAGCCACTGAAGAGCAATATGCTAATAGCTCTAGGAACGGGACAGAGAATTCAGTCACTGAGGATTGTCCCAGAGCAGTTCAAGTACATAGACCTCTTGTTTGCACTGAAATCCGTAAGCTAAGACCAGGCTTATCTCCCCATAAAAACAGCCTGAGAGAAACAACTCAGCACTAACATCCAACGATGTTAGTCCCACAGAAACCTCCCCAAGTCCCTGACCACCCTCTCAGACTTAAGCACCTCAGTCCTATGGGGCTTAGTCTCTATTCACTAACACTGGTATAAAGCATGAGTGACTCCAGCATACCCAAGTGGAGAATCCGCACCCTGACATCTAAATATCCCATGAAAACTAGCCCCAGGAAAGACTCCCTTGAGCTAGTGTTATAGTCACCCTCTCATTTCTCCTTACTCTGAAGCAGAGCGAGAAGCCAATGCTGAAGCAAGCAGCCTAAGAAGCCACCCTGAGCTCGCGGCCCTGACATTCACAGCTCTCACAGAGTTTTATTCAGTCAGCCACTAATGCATTTTGAACCCCAATCAGTTATCTCCTGGAAATTCCTGCTTTGCTTCTGCCAAAAAGATTGCCCTGGTTAGACATATTTAGATGGCTCAGTGTCGGATGGCTCCGACTGCCAGCCATAGTGACCTCATAGCTGATGCGAGACATGGGAGCCGTGTGCACTTGATTGGAATGAGGTCTGTACGCCAGGAAGGTGCTTTGTGTGGTCAAATCATTTTCACAGTGCTTAAATCAAGTGATGAAATATTCATGGGGCACTAAGGCAGCTAACTGCTTTCTTATGGGAATATCAATACTGCTGGAGACAGCCTTAATTCAATATTCAAAAAGCCTCTCTCTCCTGTCGCTTCAGGTTCAGAGTTCTTTTCGGAAACCTTGCTTGTGCGTTCCTGCTCCATTAGCAGAGGAGAGAACGGACAGCTGGATGGCAGAGCGGGCGGGGGGGGTGTGTCTGTGGAAGAGAGGGAGGGATGGAAGACAAGAGCTAGGCTGGGTGCTACTCTTTGTTTCCTGGGGGGGAGCGGAGACACAAAACCCGCTGGTAAAGTTTGGCTAGCTGGTCAGGAGCAATCATGCCTAAGTCATTGAAAAAACAATTCATGACCCAGGTAGGTTTGGGGGCTAGAGTCTCAGCTAGTGCAACTGGGGGCAGCCACATTGATGTCAATGCAGTAATGCTGAGTCACACCTGGCCCTTGGTCTGTCATATGGCTATGAGGTGGCTGGCCTCTAGATTTCCTTTTGGGGACTAGATGCCAAGTGTGAGGGGAGGAGTGCAAGAGCGGAGGGGATTAGTTTGATCCTACGTTCTCTCTCAATTTATTTTTTAAAACAGATTAATTTAGTTCTGGCAAAAGATGTCAGATGGATAGCCCTGGAAATGGAAGCCCTCTATTTATCCATGAGCTAGGTCCAGCGAACTCCCCTCCATGCTGTCCTTTCAACAGGTCTTGACCTTAATCCGGAGGGATGACCGGGCAGCTCCGTATACCCATGTATCCAAAGCCCATTTAAGTCAATGGAAAGACTTCCTCAAAACTTGGCTTTTCTGCTGAGATGCTTCAATAGCAGCGCCAGTGCCAATTGTGGTGGCTTATTTTAGGACATGGACTCCCCTTCACTAGAAACCAGACTGACCACCCATCTCGTTTCACACAGAACAAGGAACAACCTGCAGATCTCCGTCCCTAATCATCAGGCTGTGTTTTAGCAATAGGGCCAGATCCATCCCTGATGTAACACCACTGAAGCCAGTGGAGCAATACATTTGACCCACTCCTTTTACCATAGCTCTCTTTAAATACAAAAGTACCAAGGTCAGAGCTTTTGACCAGTGTTATCTCACCGCTAACTCATAGTCATTTATACATTTGGTCTGTGGATCACAGCTGCCTTGCCTGTTATTTAAGATTGTGTGGTAGTGATCCTTACTGGGCGGACAGCTCAGGCTCTGTTGTGCTAGGTGCTGTACAAAAATATAGAAGAAATTCATTAAAAAGCAACTGGGAAATGTGTACTATGTCCTGGCATGCTTAGAAAAAAGCACCCAGTTTTAAGTTTGAGGGAAGCGATTTTATAATTATAGATTCTTCAAAAGAGAAAGACTGTTGTAAGAGATTTTTAAAGTTGTAGATCCATTCCAAGGAGACTGCGTGCAGCTTTAGATGTTTCACCCTAAGTAAATAGTAATGCTTTGACTGTGCTAGTTTGCAGCATTTTTTGCCTAGAGCATGTGGGGCCACAGGATCTCTTATTTACTGTTTGTATTACAATAGCAACTAGAGATTCCAACCAAGATGAGGGCTCCATTGTGGTAGAGACAGTCTTTCCCTATGACAGACTGTACCCCTGTATTCACCCCTTGCACACTATTGTAATAATCTTTGGATAAAGGACGCCTTATGAGGTATCATTTGAAAACTCATGATTTGCTGGTCAATACTGTCCTGGTAAAATTTGTGTGGCAACATTGTATAATGTAAAGTTACACTATTCCACTGTATGGTGTTACTAAAACATGTTCCAAGTCTGGGGAGTGGCCAAACCAGTTTCTCAGAGACAAAGGACAAGCTGACACCTCAGCCAAGTGTGAACAAGGCCAATGGGCCATTACCTGCTAAGTGTCTATTCACTGGCAGGAAAAGTGGCAAGGGCTATAAATTGACATCTTAGCAAAGAAACAGCATAGGGTTCCTGTCCACACAGCCTGCCTGTTGCCGTGCTCCCAGCTGGAAAATGCTTCTCAAAGGGGGGACAGGACTATAAAAAGAAGGGGCAGATACTCCAAGGAACCCCTCCCTCTTCCCATCCATTCATTGCAAGAGAAGGAACAAAGGAAGCAGCCATTACACCGAAGAGGGGGTCCTGGCTTAAGGAGTTTGGCCAGTAAGACTATTGAGCACATGTGGTGAGAAAAACTTCTCTTTGAATGTAACATAGTTTGTTGAGTTAGGCACTAGTTGCATTTTATCTTTATATTTCTTGTAGCCATTTCTGACTTTCATGCCTCATTACTTGTACTCACTTCAGTCTCTCTCTTTGTAGTTAATACACTTGTTTTATTGTTTTATCTACATCGGTATGTTTGAATTGAAGTGATTGGGAAACTCTATTTGAGATAACAGGATTTGTATAAAAATGCCAGACTTTATAGAGGTATGTATTGTCCAGGCGGGGCTGGGCAGTACAAGATGTAGATTTCTGGGGGAAAATCTAGGACTGGGAGTGTGTTGAGGTCACCCTGCAGTATAACCAAGGTGTGGCTGGCTGGCTGCAGCTCACACAAACGTGGCTGGGAGTGTCTTACATGCTGGAGGCTGTTTGTGAGCAGTTCAGACCGGAGGCTACAGCAGCAAGGCCTTATAAAGGGCAGCCCAGGTCAGAGATGGCACCGCTACTCACTAGTCTGCACTGTACCCTGAATACATCACACTGCCCCAACAAACTGTCAGTCTAAATCGACAAGCTAGACAGGTATATCTAGTAGGGATAAGCAGGTCCTGCTTCCGTTGTACAAGGCGCTGGTGAGACCTCATTTGGAGTACTGTGTGCAGTTCTGGTCTCCCATGTTTAAAAAAGATGAACTCAAACTGGAATGGGTGCAGAGAAGGGCCACTAGGATGATCAGAGGAATGGAAAACCTGTCGTATGAAAAGAGACTAGAGGAGCTTGGGTTGTTTAGTCTGACAAAGCGAAGGCTGAGGGGGGATATGATTGCTATCTTTAAATATATTAGAGGGATTAATACGAGGGAGGGAGAAGAATTATTCCAGCTTAGTACTAATGTGGATACGAGAACGAATGGATATAAACTGGCCGTGGGGAAGTTCAGGCTTGAAATTAGACGAAGGTTTCTGACCGTCAGAGGGGTGAAATATTGGAACGGCCTTCCGAGGGAAACGGTGGGGGCGACGGACCTGTCTGGTTTTAAGATTAAGTTAGATAAATTTATGGAGGGAATGGTTTAATGGTAAAACATAGTAGTCAAGGAAAACCAAGCAATGGTAGGTAAATTGTATAATGGCTGACAGGGGTCAGGCTGGAGACTCTTGCCTATATGCTTGGGGTCTTACTGATCGCCATATTTGGGGTCGGGAAGGAATTTTCCTCCAGGGCAGATTGGCTGAGCCTCTGGAGGTTTTTCGCCTTCCTCCGCAGCATGGGGCAGGGATCTCTAGCAGGAGGGTTTCTGCCGATTGAAGTCACCTAAAACAGGATTGGGGACTTCAACAGCAGAGTCCAGGGAAGGGGTAGGGACGGTTTTATGGCCTGCAGCATGCAGGGGGTCAGACCAGATGATCATAATGGTCCCTTCTGACCTTAAAGTCTATGAGTCTATGAGAATGAGAGAACGCAATGCAACACAGAGATACTAAGCCCAAGCAATGCAACACAGAGATACTAAGCCCAAGCAAGTCTATGGCAGAGCCAGGAACTGAACTGGGCTCTCCTGAATCCGTGTATCACGACAGACCCACCAGACAAGTTTTCAGTGGCATTGTTCAGGCTCTGCTAAGCATGGCTATAACTCTCTGCTCAGGTTTCACACAGGTGCACAGGGCAGAGTACCAAGAAGAGCTGGGTTCGCTAATGAGCCTCCTTCTGCAACCCCCCATATTCATTAGGCAGATTTTTGTGCTAAAGTGACTCAATTTTTTAGACATCTGGACAGTGGAAAGAGCTTTGCACAACATTGTTCAGAAAAGCTTCAAAATTGTTCCAGCTCTATTGATCCCAAACCAGACAAAAATTATTTCACTGAAGCATCAGTTGCAGTTACTCTACCTACTTCTACTGATATCATTTACTATAGATATTCCAGTACCACTGAGGAACCCCCATCCCAGATCAGAGCCCCATTGTACTATGCTCAGATTGGACATATCACAATGCAGACAGTCCCTGTCCTAGAGCACTCACAATCTACACGTCAGATAAGAGAACAAAAGAACCTCCCCCAAACCAGCCCCCCGCAAAGATGGAAGGACGAGGTAACAAAATGAGCAAAAAAACCAGAGACAGTTTGTCATTTGTTTTACCAATGCTGTGGTGATTTGTAGACATCATGGCAAAGAGAAGTTTTAAGGAGGGATTCAGAAGAGTAGCAGCTTTGCAAATGCTGAGTGGGAATTTTTCCTAGGATGATGATATCACCTTTGATTATTAAAAATTCAAGGATTAAAAAAAAATCAACATGATTTACTCGTTGCCCCCGTTGATGTTTGTTTACTGTGCATTTCAATCCCGGAGACAAACCAAAGCAGATCAATTGCATCTCCTGAAAATGCCTCTCTTTGAAATGGATTTTGCAAACCCTTCGTATAGCCAAATCAGAAAGCTGCTTTACTGCAGTCTCTCATGCTGGGCCCGTGCCCTTTCAGGGTCACAAATGATGCCCCTTAGCAGAAGCATCAGAGCTGGCCACCAGTAGCAGGCTTAGAAATGACAACCTTGGTCAAAAGCAGGGACTGTGTATCGAGAGTGAGCAATGCCCCGGTGTGGGTTGCACTGGTGAAGTAGGCGTGTGTCTTTTTCCAGGGAGAAGGAAATCAGCCATCTGAAGGCCAGTGCCTGAGTGGAAAGAGCAAAGCACACTTTCTGGATTGCTAATGCCAAGTGGCTCATGCCTGGGGCCTGTCAACAACAGGAGAAACATCACCAGGGGAGCAGCAAGAGAAACCTACTGGCAAAGCTGGATGCAAGAACACCTCTGACTGGGATCTGGTCACATCCTCCAAGCGAAGACCCATCTTTGGAGGGTGACTTAATGGTGATTTAATAGGTTGCACTCCTCCATCTGAACCAAGGCTGGACAAGTGCCCCAGCTCTGCTGTTGGAGGCACTGTCCGTTGGAGGACAAGTCAAACAGAGGGCCTGCTTAATTGCAGTCATTAAAAGAAATCCTTTCATACTTTATATAGGAGTCTGGGTGTTAGTCTGTGCCTTGGCCAAATTCCAGTTTGGATAATGAATGTGGCCTTCCTAAAATTCCTTCTGTATTTGCAACTGGATATGCTGTTCTTCTCTATTTTAAACGGCTGTGTGCTATTAAACAGCTTCCCTGTTCCACTCCAGGGGTAGCTGCTCTTCTTTTGTGGATGAACTGACTTCTGCATATGCAAGACCTTGGGTGCAGCCTAAGTAATCGTAGTCCCAACTGCATATGCAGGAGTCACTTCATCCACCCCAAGGAGTTTAGAATCTAAACCCTGGGATCCTTCGGGCTGGGAAGGTAGGTGTCATTGTCCAATCAAGGCAGGTTAAATGGCTGGATTTCTCCAGAGGTAATACACAGAGTTTTCATTTTTTTTACCTTCAGGTGGCCATGGCCCCAATCCTGCAAACACAGATGTAAGGATTTTCAGAGTCCTACAGGAGTTAAGCTGTCAACTGCCATTGATGCCCTATGGCTGTTTGGAAAATTTCACACATGCATGGAAATTTTGGGGTTTTGGCCCAACGATTTTGAGACTAGATATGTGTTATGTTTTGGCCAAAAAACAAAAGCTTTGATACTCAGGTTTGGGGTTTTTTTTGATGCAAAGTTGAATTGTTTTTGGGTGGAAAGCTGACACTTCTTGGTGAAAAAATGTTTGACACCACCACAATTTTCCATCAGAAACAATATTGAAGAAAAAAATTTGGCCAGCCCCAGTTGGACACCTAACTCCTTAAGACGCCTCTGAGAAATCTCAGTCTTAAGCAGCTGCATACCACTCCTCACAGGAGTGAAGTGACTCATAGTGGTTGCAGGATTGAGAACGCAATGATATTTTCAGTCATTGTTTAGCTGCTTTCCATAGAAGCCTGTTTCCCCTCTGCCACTTTTGTCTTGTCTATTGAGACTGTAATACAAAAAAATAGCTTAGCCCTTTCCCTCTGCAAAGTACTTTATAAGTACTGGCCCAGCATCTCCGGCAGGGCCAAGGGAGAAGAAAGCTGCCACATCTCCCCTACTGGGCAGATCCTGAGAGGAGGGAGTCCCCAGTGGCGCTAGAACTGACAGAGGCAGCTCCTCCACCACAGCCCCTGTGACAGCGGCATGTTGGGGTTCATGCAGGTTGGCTCTCCTTCACTGGCAATGGTCTCTTGGGGGGCTACCGCCATCCAGCGCAGTTTTGAGAAATCTCCAGGTTATTCTGAGCTGTCCCCAGGCTCAGGAAGCTACATCTGACTCCCTTTCAGCCTACTAATGCTCACGGCATGCCTAGGTGGTACCATCCCCTTTTCACGGATCTACCTGTACAGTGTGGCTGCACACCTTCCCTGCACACCCCCCTCATGGCATGACAGTGCAGCAGCAGCTCCACCCCTGTTTCCCTCCAGTCTCCAGCACCTTCCAGGCTGCGGTGGCCTAGCCTTCCAGCTAGCTCCCATAGCCCTTCCACCCCTTCCAGGGCATCCAAAGTACAAAATAAACCCACTTATGCCTTCCTTCAGGGAGGCACCGATAGGTGGCCAGCTTGCTCGGTTCCCAGTCCACCTTCTCTCCCACAGTGAGAGCTCCAGCCCTGCTCTCCCTCCTGGCCAGGCAGCAGCTGAGCTGGGCTCTCCCTTTTCAGCTGTTCCCTCAGAGCCTAAGTCCCACTTCAGGTGTGTGTATGTGTGTGTGTGTGTGGGGGGGCTGATTGGGCCCCAGCAGCGCATTAACCCTTTCCTGACTCCAGTAGGGTTTGGAGACCCCATCACACAATGCATTTACATTGGGCTGTTTGCCATAGGACCTAGGCACTGAATACAGAAATGGCACACTTCAGTGTCAAACCAGTAGGGCAGTACCTGGCGTCCCACCCTTGGAGGGGAGGGAAGGGAGGTTCTAATGTCACAGGTGTTTTTTCTGTTGGTGGGTGGAAACACAGCTCACCCCCTCTATTGAGGAAAGGCTTATACAAACAGCTGAGTCTGGGGTAGTATCCCAAAATGGGAGTGGAAGGGAGAGACAGGATTTCATTCTCCTTTGACAGAGAGTTACAAGTTATTGGGCCCAATACAGGGATAACTGGATAAAATGTAATGGCCGTGTTGGACAGGAGGACAGAATAGATGATCTAATCCAGTGACTCTCAACCTTTCCAGACTACTGTATCCCTTTCAAGAGTCTGATTTGTCTTGCCTACCCCCAAGTTTCATCACACTTAAAAACTACTTGCTTACAAAATCAGATATAAAAATACAAAAAAGTGTCACGGCACATTGTTACTGAAAACTTGCTTACTCTCTCATTTTTACCATATAATTATAAAATAAATCGGTTGGAATATAAATATTGTACTTACATGTCCATGTATATTATATAGAGCAGTATAAACAAGGCATGGTCTAGTGTTTTTTATGTAGTCTGTTGTAAAACTAGGCAAATATCTAGATGAGTTGATGTACCTCCGGAAGACCTCTGCATACCCCCAGGGGTATGCGTACTCCTGGTTGAGAACTTCTGCTCTAATCATCCCTTCTGGCCTTAAACTCCATGGGTCTATGAATGTATGATGAGATCTGCAGTCAGGTGACCATCACCAAGAATGCTGCATCTCCACCACTGGGGAGCTTTCTCCCTGCGTCTCATCAGCTGTACTGCACCTGTCCATCACAGGAGCATTGGGTGGCATAGGAGAGAACAGTCCTGCAGGTGGCCCCTCGGACCGGGGAGGCTTTGAAGGTGTGAATCAGGACTCTGAACTGGGTCTCCTGGTGAAGGGGGAACCCACGTGGCGTGGGGGGGGTCTATGGCCCTTTAGAGATGGGCTGCAGTAGTTTGGCCCAGCTGTAGTTCCAGACTCAGCCTGAGAGCACCGCAGCAGTCCAGAAGAATTCTGACACCAGGCCTAGACCCCATGCATTCATGTGCACCGATTGTCAAATGGAGGCTGCAACCCCTATGGAGGTCAGAGGTCACTCACCAGCCATTGCAGGGGAGCATTGTGAATCTTTTCCCATCTCCATTCTCCAGCTGCAGCAGAACGATTCAGGGTCTGATCCTCAAAGGAATTTAGGTGCTCAACTTCCATTGAAATCAATGGGAGCTAGGTGCCTAAATACCTCTGAGGATCTGGGCCTCAGTCTCTTGCAATTTGTCCTGCTCCGGCTCCAGTAGCCCCCAGAAAGCACTGCCTGGAGAGAGCATGAGTAAGGGGATAGGGCTCAGGACTCCTGGGTTCTCTCTCCCACTCTGACAGTAACTTTCAGTGTGACCATGGCAACTGAATTTCACTTCTCCATCCCTAAGATTACCCATAAAACCTACTGACCTTTGTGAAGGGCTTGGAGAGCCAGAAGATACAAAACCTGAAATCTCTATTTGGAAGAAACTCCCATGGACTTGAATAGAAGTTTGGCTTGAGTAAGAACTTAAGACTGTATTGCCGAGTGATCTGAATTCCATGGCAAGCGGGGTGACCATCCTGTGCAAAGGATTCTGGGAGGATTCTAAGGAGGATTAGTATGTAGAGGTTCAGGACATGACAAGCCCTGCTGTGGGGGCATGCGGCTCAGACAACAAGCTGTAGCATTTGGACTCAGTGTGGCACGGTACCCTAGGCCTTCTCCTTGGGAATGGCTATTCCAGCATGTTAGGAAGCGAGCCTATAAGCTGTGAGGTGAGGGGTCACCGCACTCCAGAACAGGATTTCCCCAGATGCATTCCTGTGTACCTGAGCAGCCTGGATGCGCTGCCAAATATACCTCCCCCTGGGGCCTGCTTGGTTTTGGACAATCTTCATCTGTCATTCATCGAGGCTGGTTGGCAGGGCCCTCCGGAGGAAGTGGGCATGTTACATGCGCTGCCTGCCAGGAAAACGAACACTGTTTACACTGGGAAAGGGCAGGGGAGGGATTGTCTGGGGAGTCCTTGGCATCGGGTACTACCCTGCTCTCAACGCTGGCTGCTGAACACTTCATTAGCGAGGGGCTCAGCCCGCAGAGGCCAAAACAATGGCAAGGAGGGGATCATTTTACCCATCTGCAGCACCCCACAGCGGTTAACCCAGGGGTCCCCAATGCTTTCAGAGTGCAGGCCACAGCTTCGTGGGGAAAGGACAGGGCACTGTGGCTGGAGACAGCATAGTCTGCCATTGATTCTATTGCCACTCACCTACAGTGTGACCCTGGATGAGTCTGTTTCCCCTCCTATCCTTTGTCCATTGAGTTGCAAGGCCTTTGGGGTGCTATTTATAGAGGGCCATTGATCTAGGGTGGACCTTAGCATGCTTTGGGACTAGAAAGAATAACCAAAATGGCCTGGATGTGGGTGGGGAAAAAGGAATCAAATATGACTCCCAGTTTTTTCCATTCCCCCCCCAAACCATTTCAGGTTTAGCACCCACACATCCCACACCCCCAACATTAAGCAGCCCATTCTATTTTCAGCTCATTGACCTCTCCCGTGAAGATCCTTGATAATAATACTTCACCTTCCATTCAAGGGTCTCAAGGAGCTTCGCAAGGGATGGACGAGTCTCAAGGATTCAGAAGTTTGGATAAGTATCAAAAGATAAGTGTGAGATGTGGAAGTTCATCCACAGAAATCCCTGGCTAGAAGGGACCTTGAAAGGTCATCTAATCCACCTCCTCCTGCCAAGGCAGGATAAAATAGATCTAGAACATCTCTGACAGATCATAGTATTTAATCCATGGGATAATATTTCTGATTCCTGGCTCAGAGAGTAGCTACAGCTGAACCTTGAGCCACACTCCCCAACTCTGAGCACCCTGAATTTTGGAGGGGTTTGGATTTTGAACCCAGATCTGAATTTTGTAGCTGACCTCTATTTCTACAAAGGGCCAAGCCAACCTTCTGAGATCGAGCACCCTGATCAAACCCTTCATGGGGCCTGTGGCAGGGCAGGAGTAAACCCCTGGAATGCCCTGCTAAAATGCTGGCTAAACCCTGCTTTCTGGTAGGGAAGCCAGCAGAGAGCCCAGCTGTAGGCCCTAATGATGGCCAGCTCACAGCAATGACTTGAGTTAAATAGAGGCAACTGGGCTGAAAAAGGGGAGGGCTATAAAAGCCCTGGAGAAAGCTCAGTCAGGAGGCTAGCCTGGGTGGGGATAGGAGGCTTACATCTCTGTCCCTTCACCAAAGGTAGGGAGCCTCATAGTGGTTAGACCCTGGGAAGGTCTGAGTGGGGAGAGCTGTTGGGGGAATAAAGGGGACTACATGGTTGCACTGTAAATAAAGACAAGGGTGAAGCACCAAGAAGGCATGGGGACTCTTTATTTAACCAGCCAACATAGGGCACAGGCTTGAGAGGGTGGAGACCTGTGCAGACCCTGTGACAGGGCAGCATCAAGGTGGGAAGATAAAGCAGTACAGCACTGTTGCCTAGAGGTAGCAGGACGCATGTATCTTGAGACCATGATGCCTTTCTTTTTGTGTAATTTATCTTTACGTTTTTAAGAGCCCTGCTGATTTGCAGAGGCAGCAGCCATTTTGTCCTCAAAGTTACTGCAACCTGTTAGAGACAAGACACACGCACTGTGCTCTCTCATGGGGATCTTACATTTGTTCTTTCACTTAAAGTGAAATAGAGAGCAGCTCAGTCTATGTCTGGTTTGTGCTTTGTATAAGGGAGCATAACAGGGGCTGCTTATGTGAACATCCGAAAGACCCATTCAGCTCCTGATTGAAATCAAGGGATTAGATAAACACTCTCACTTTGCCCTCCTGGTCCTTCTCTGGTCCAGATTCAGCATTGTCCTATGGACCTTTGTGCCCGGCTGCTGCAAAGGGTCTATAAGCCCCACCAGGGAATATCTCTGGCACAGGGGGCTTCAATAGCAGCCACAGAGCCAGGGCTGCCTCCTCTACACCACTGCTTTAGAACACATCAGCATGGGAGGCATTCTACAAGAGGATGAGTTGGAGAAGGGGCAGGCTGGAGGAGGTGCTGGATTGGAGGTCATGGCCAAGACAGTCTCGGGGCCACAGCACTAATCTCAGCCCTGAAAGCTGCTCTAGCTTGAATACAGGGTCCAAACTGGCTCTCACAGCATCCCCGGGAGAGGATGAGGGAGAGAACAAACCATAAGTGACGGTGTTAGTCACATCACTTAATGGACAGCTGGAAGATGCTCAGATGCCATGATGAAGATGGGACAAGAACCTAGAGACTAGAAGAGCTGCCACTCCTCACTCCTTGCACTGCACTAAAGCTGGCGCAGAGTTGAATTTGCCCCAAGTCTTACTCTCTGCCCCTCTTCTTTAGCACAGCAGGGAAAACTTCTCACCTGTCATGCCACAATTACTACTGTGCCATCCCCACATTGTTTTGGGGACTTTTCAGTGGGCCTGAAGGATGGTCTGCCTCAAAAATCAGGACTAGCCCCTGAATATACAAGGCCAGGGAAGCCATAAATACTAGAAGGGATCTCAAGAGGGCCTTTCACCTGCTGCTGGAGCATCGGGTGGTAAAGGGGTATATCCGACCCATTCAACTTCCAGTGCCTGCCAGGAGGCATGGGCACACGAGATTCCCAGGCTCTGCTTTTCCTTATGAAATTCAGATCCAGCTCGCAATCATTGCTTTAAAAAAATAAATCTCCCTTTTGTGACCAGTGGCCGTGAGACCTGCGCAAGTCCGACCATCCTCCCCTTCCTCTCTCAGCCACCTCAAGCTGGCAGAAGAAAAGGAACACAAGACAGGGTTGGAGCACAGAGGAGCCATTTCCCCAAGCTCAGACTCTTGCGTAGAAAGCAAGATGGCAACCTGCTTGTCTGTTGTCCTGCCAGCTACCCCAGTACAGAACAGAGTGAATAACTCAGTTTTCAGTTCAGTAGCAATTTCGGGGGGGAAAGGAGTCAAACCAACTAAAAATTGAGAGAAAAAGGCAGTTATGTACCTATTCTAGAGCAGGGATTTGAACCTGGGTCTCCCACGTCCCAGTTGAGGGTCCTAAAGTAAACACCAAGCAAGAGGTTATGGGGGAAGCAGGGAGAAGGGCAGCAATAGCATCACCCCCACCTTCCACTTCTCTTCTGGGCTTTTTGTGAATGGCCAAAACAATCTGCATCAAATTTTCAAACTATTTTGAGTGAACTGAAGTCACATTTTTCAATCACACGAACTAGTGCGCTGAAAGTGTCCTCTGGCTCTGAGACAGAGGGGGTATACAACCGGGTCCTTCAAATTCAATGCTCATTTTGCATTGGTGTCAGCATCCGCCCAAGGGACAGGGCAGCCAGAAATCAGTCCCATTGTCACAAAGAACACGATTGTTCTACACAGCCAGGTCAAGGGGGAGGAGCAAATTGAGCGTATGGGTGTTCACTCCCATCTTGTCCATGGCTACTGAGAGTTCCTTATGCGAGGTACACAACCCTCAGCTTCACCAAAGTCCTGTCCTGGCAGCTGCTGGGCACAGCACAAGCCACAGATTTAATGAGGGCCAGCTGTGTGTTGGCTGCTCCTAACATCCTTGCTAGGACTAGCTGGGGAGAAGATCCCCAGGACCTTAAAGCACATTCCTCGGTTCTCACTGGGGGAAGAAAAGGGGCAGTCACTGGAGCTTGGCGAGAGGGAAGGTCTCAGCTTTCTACAATGTGAGGTTCAAATGCTATATGTCTTTAATAAGTGCAGAAATCACCTTCAACAGGATATTTCCTGGGGATGGATTAACCAAATGGGAAGGGCCCAGGAAATGCCTAGTGCCCAGATCAATGGTGTGATGGGTTTGGTCACAGAGACCTCCTTGGGACTGTCACCTGATGTGCTGAAACTATCTCTGAGCCCATTTTCCCTGCCAGCTTGGGACTCCAGAACCCTGTCTTGTTAAGCCAGACACGCTACTCCACTGCATCACAGACCCAGGGTCTGAACCACACCCCCAAAGCTGCAGACTTTAACCAAAACTGCTCAGCAGCTTTCCTATCTCCAGCACCCAGATCCCATTGGGATCCAAACCCCAAATTTGGATAAATAATAAATCTGTTTTACTCTGCATAAAGCTTATTCAGGATAAACTCATAAATTGTCTGCCCTCTATATCACTGACAGAGAGATATGCACAGCGGTTTGCTCCCCCAGGTATTAATCACTTACTCTGGGTTAATTAATAAGCAAAAGAGATTTTATTAAGTATAAAGAGTAGGAGTTAAGTGGTTTCAAGTAATAACAGACAGAACAAAGGAAGTTACCAAGCAAAATTAAACAAACATGCAAGTCTACGTCTAATACATTAAGAAACTGATTACAGGTAAATCTCACCCCCAGAGATGTTCCAATAAGCTTCTTTCACAGACTAGACTCCTTCTTAGTCTGGGCCCAATCCTTTCCCCTCGTACAGTTCTTGTTCCAGTTCAGGTGGTAGTTAGGGGATTTCTCATGACTGGCAACACCTTTGTTTTGTTCCACCCCCTTTTATGGCTTTGGCACAAAGCGGGAATCTTTTGTCTCTCTGGGTCCCCACCCCTCCTTCTAAATGTAAAAGCGCTAGGTTTAAGATGGATTCCAGGACCAAGAGACATGGTCAAATGTCCTGTGAGACCCCAAGCCTCCATTCTTTCCAGCCTGACTCTCACGAACACAGGAAGGCTTACAAGTAAACAGAGCCATTTACAATCAATTGTCCTGGTTAATGGGAGCCATCAAGATTCTAAACCACTATTAATGGCCCACACTTTGCATAATTTCAATAAGACCTCAGAGTTAGCTTCATAGTTCTAATTTTAGATACAAGAATGATACATACACACATACATACAAACAAATAGGAGGAACACACTCAGTAGATTATAAGATTTGTAATGATACCTTACAAGAGACCTTTTTCATAAAGCATATTCCAGTTACATTGTATTTATACTCATACGCATATTTCCATAAACAAATGGAGTGCAAAGTCACAAATGGCATAAGGAATCTTTATAAGAAGAGCTCAGTTTCACTTGTACAGGGCACATCTAAAATGCCAGAGGGGATGGCTAAAGTTCAGGTGTGAGTGAATTACCTACAGACCTGGGAACCACACACTACAGCAGTGGTTCTCAACCTATTTCCCAGAACCTGAAGCTACTAGGGGCTAGTTTACACTTGCAATGCTAAAGTGCTGCCGTGGCAGCGCTTTAGTGTGGCTTGTGTGGTCGCGGCGTAGCGCTGGGAGAGAGCTCTCCCAGTGCTCTAAAAAAACACCTCCACGAGAGGTGTAGCTACCAGCGCTGGGAGCGCGGCTCCTAGCCCTGGTGCACAGTCTACACTGGCGCTTTATAGCGCTGAAACTTGCTGTGCTCAGGAGGGTGTTTTTTCACATCCCTGAGTGAGAAAGTTGCAGCTCTGTAAATTGCCAGTGTAGACAAGCCTTATGGACCCGAACCAATACCCTCTCTTGCTCTGGTGCTAGACTCCTGATTTAAGATCAAGGCATTTGAGGTCTTGTGCACTGACTCCTCCTCTCTGGATAACATGCCAGACATTGTTCTGTCTGCCTTTGAACTGCACTGCTGAAACCAAAGCACTGTTGTGCCTCATCCCCTTACCAAAAACTCCTCCAACCTTCCTAGGGAGGCTGTGGAATCTCTGTCATTGGAGATTTTTAAGAACAGATTAGATGAACACCTGTCAGGGACGGTCTAGTTATTACGTAGCCCTGCCTGGAGTGCAGGGGGTGGGCCTAGATGACCTCTCAAGGTCCCTTCCAGTCCTACACTTCCATGATTTACAGCCCTTCTCTACCCACCTCAGAAATGGTCCTCAAGCAAGACAGAGTTCTCAGTCCATCCATTTATTGATTTCTGATGAACCACAGTTAGCTTTTAAAGCCAAATGCATATTTTCCCAAATAAATTATAAAGGAAAAAGTTAGTGTGGCCCAGCATTTGTGCATTTCTCAGCCAGCAGTCAGGCAGAGATGGTCCCAAGGCAGACTGGAGGAAGGGGTTTGGAAAGGGAACAGGACACAGATGCAGAAAACTTACAGTTGGTTGTCTAAGGAAAAGTTAGCAACAGCAGTCTGATCTCCCTTAGAGGATTGCCAAGTCTTTCCAGGCTCTATCCCTGGTGTCTGCCCTGTCCCCACACAAAGTTATGCTGCACAAGTCGCAGAGAGCAGGGGTGGGAGAAGGATCTGGTCTGGTGGTCAGATAATGACAGTGCAGTTGTTTGAGGCGGGAGGCTGTGATGCTGAGCTGAATCTTCAGGAAACCTACAAAAGTTGTGGTGTCTTTCTCTCCTGGCCCATTTCACCATTGTCAGGCAGGGACTGAGTTAGGTAGAGGAAGCAGTTCCGGTCTCCTTTTGCATGAAATCTCCCTAGACTAGCTGAGAATGTAGGTACGGTTTCAAATCAAATTGCCTCAATCCTATATGTCTATTTCAGCAAATTTCTGTTGCAGCAAAAACTCCAGCTGGTTTTTCAGGTTCACTGGCAGTGCACATCTGCTTGGTCTACCTTTGTAGCTGACTAAACCCCTCCATTCAGCAATATAGAGGGGTGACCATTAGCAGAAACGTCTCTCTGACATAGCTCACCGGATCTCCTCCACAGGACCGAAAATCCACTTCTCTTTTCCATTCTGGTACTTTGAAAACTGCTGTGTTCTCCAAACATTAGCCAGCCCTCAGGGAAGAAATTGTAAATTGGTAATAAGGCCCCTGGAGGGAATTACTCCACTTCCTTCCACTCCCGTTGAGACAGTATGAACATTTTACATTGCTAAAAAACACTAGTCTGGGGGGGGGGGTTGTTTTGTTTTTTAAAACCATTATTAGCTTCTTCTCCTTCCTCATGGGCTGCAAAAGGAGTCTGAGAAGCAAGGCTAGTGATAGCTACATTCCTGCAGTGCTGAAAAGTATCAACATTTTGGCCTTTTATAGCAGACTTGTGCTATGGGGGTGGGGGAGATTTCTCTGCTTGTTCCAAAGCAGAAAAATATAATGCTCTCCTATTTGACTTGGCAGGGCCTTCAGCTCCTGAGAGCTAAACCATGTCACCCAGCAAGCAAGAGCAGCACCCCAGAGGTAGATGGAGAAGGACCCTGGAGGAGCTGCTCAAAGGGATGGACAGGAGAAACCAGGAGCATTTTGAATTCTTCAGGGCATGAGGGGAATGGTCTCTTCAGTAGGAGAACACACTTGTGGCCAGTTCCTGGACATGGAGACATGCCACAGGGAATGGGAGCATACCCAAATGGAGAGGCTCATTGAACTGGTTTCTGCCTGCTCTTGAGGCCCCAGAGCCAACCCTTCACCACCACCTCCTTCTTCTCCAGTTGCCACCCAGCATCTGCTGAGCCAGAGGAGGCCTAGTGGTTGGAGCAAGAGTCATGACTCTGGTTCCAGGCTCAAGGGTCAGAGCCAGGGTCCGGGACAAGCAGAACAGGATCAAGGCTGGGAACAAAGCAAGTACAGAGTCAGCACAGCTGCTGGTGTAAGCATTGAGCAGCAAGTGACCTGATGCTGTGCTTAAAAGCAGTCCAGCTGACTCCCTTCAGACTAGCAGGTGGGTCCTACCACAGTCCAGCTGAGCTCATTAATCTGCCTGGAGGCGGGGCGACTAGTCCTGAGGCTCAGTTGAAGGGAGTTCACTCCCCTGACACATTCCATTAAACCTTCTACCTCATACTTTTTAATAAATGTTCTGCTTTGACTGTGTGTTGGTCCTTCTCCCGAATGATGAGCCAAAGGTGTTTTTCATTCCTGAATGGGCCACAAGCTTCCTACTTCACGAATGGAATGGTGTGAAAAATCTGGTGGCATCTGAAGTGTAAATATTTGAGCCTCCCCCTGCAAAGTTCAGAAATATCTTAAGTCGGATGGACACAAGTGAGGGATGGGGAAAGTGCGGTGCATGGCGCTATGTGCTTTAAAAGGCACTGCTATTTTTCTACACAGCACACAAAGGGGTTTATTACCCAGGTTGACAATCAAAACCCCAAGAACGAAGAACAAGGGAGCATACAGGCAATAACAGTATCTCCTGATACCCCAGCCCCTCCAACTTGGCGGGCTTTTGCCCACACTAGTGATTAGTGCTCTCGAAAGAGCTGTTTCTTAGAGCAGTGGTAAGTGCAATTAAAAGTAAAAAGAAACCAAACTCCACCACACACAATGGGTGCAGTGCTCCCCATCCACAGCAAACTGTTAGAAGCTCATTAAAACAGTTCCAGTGCTCCCAATAAGAGCTAATGAAGTGTGACTAGTGAAAACTTAAAAAAAAAAAAAGAAATTGCAGAATGACTACATAACTCAGCCTGCCACCAAACCCAACCTCAAGGTGATAACCCAATGGAGGTGCCCTGTTATAATTGTCTTTAGCATGTGCCAGGGCACACAAACCTTTTGCCT
This sequence comes from Trachemys scripta elegans, assembly GCF_013100865.1. Lineage (NCBI taxonomy): Eukaryota > Metazoa > Chordata > Testudines > Emydidae > Trachemys > Trachemys scripta. The sequence continues at coordinate 50,152,814 of NC_048305.1, read as the reverse complement.
ACAAGGGAGCAAAACCCTCACAAAGCTGTGTCGCCCCATAAATACGTACCAATGGGCCTTCATGTGCATTTCTAGCTGTTTTACAGGATGTCTGCCTGTACCAAGGGATACCTTCACATCATCCTCTGCCTCCCTGCTGTATCAACACGTGAGCACCTATGGCACCCTGGATTTCCCTTGCCTGCTGGGAACCAGGACTAGTGTACACATGGATGGGCTCCAGCTGCCTAGCCAGGATTCATAAACCAGACTTGTCCAGAGCCCACTAGGGATGGAAGCACACTCCCCTTTATCATCTAAAAGGTTATGAAGTGTGCAGCAGGCGAGAATTATATGAATGGCATTTGCCACATTGGCATCCAGTTGGGCACATAGGCAGTGCCAGCGAGCTTTCAGCCTAGCAAACGTACTCCATGCCTGTGCTGCAGTTATTTAGCTTGTAATTTAAGTCTCTTTTTCCAGGGTCATTGTTGTCAGAGTACAATGCCATGAGCCAAGGCAGGAGTGGGTATGTGGGAACCACTCAAATAACAGTTGGCACAGACACGCCTTACGGAGCCATATCATTTCTGGGGAATAAACTCCCTTGTCTCCCCCTTCAAGTACAATCCTGATCTCCACAGCACCCTGGCACCAGGAACCTCTCCAGGGTTCCCCACATTGATATTCAGGAATCTGCCTTCGTTGTGCACTGAGCCTTGCAGAATAGGCCAATAGTAACCTTCTTGGGTCACCCACTCACTTGCCCCTTCTAGTGGGCAAAGCATTTGGATACAGATGCCATCGATGACCTCTGTACAGTTTGAAACCTCATCCTCTGCAATCCAGCTATTATTTTTGGAATTTTTCTTATGGCAGCCACCCATGGGTAAACCAGAGTGTTAAACTGTCTCAGAAACCTGCACAGCCCCTGCCCTGACAGTGGACTTTTCAATCGCACAGTGGTTTGCAATGCACCTATAGCTGTCTGGGGTTGCCAGCTTCCACAGGGCAATAGCCATCTGCAACCAATATAGTTTCTGCTACTCAAGTGTTCTGGTGCATGCTCCCAGGGCTGGCTCCAGCTTTTTTGCTGCCCCAAGTGGCAGGAAAAAAAAAAGGGGAAAAAAGAAAAACCCAATTGAGCTGCCGCCAAAGTTCTGCCGAAGAGGAGGAGAGAGAGAGAGTGAAGGACCTGCCGCCAAATTGCCACCGAAGACTGAAGCGGAGCGATTGAGCTGCCTCCGAAGTGCCACCGAAATGGAAGAGAGGGACTGAAGGACCCGCCGCTGAATTGCTGCCCCAATAACAGATGAAGTGCCCCTTTCTATTGGCCGCCCCAGGCACCTGCTTCCTTCGCTGGTGCCTGGAGCCGACCCTGCACGCTCCTCAGACAGCTCCAGGAAGGTCTGTTTCCTCAAGTGGAAGTTCGAGGCCACTGCCAGTCATCCCAGGGTTCCAAAACTATATAACCCCTCCACCATGCTGTATTGGTTTCCCTGCACCAGAAGCAAGAGTCACTGAAAGGGCACATCGTGACAATACCAGCATTCACCATCTCTGTACACCGGGAGCTGAATGAATCATCACTGTCCCTCAAATTCAGCCATTTTCAATATGGCAGTAAATGCTGCCCAAATTCCATCCAGCATTCTGCTGAGTGCCCACTCTGCTATATAACCATTTGTATCGCTATAAGGAGGGGGAGCCAATCCAGCTCCGCCGCTGGTTGTTCCATGCAAAGTGCGGTGGAAGGCATGGAACAACAGTGAAAGGTGATGTAGCAGCTCCCAGGGCCAATCAGAGGGGGGGCCAGGAGGGCCATTTGGCCTGGGCCTCAAGCTCAAAGGGGGCCTCAAATTTAGACACTTGTTAAATTTTTTGGCATTTGATAAGTTTTGCAACTTGTTTTTATCCGCGTCCCTATCGGACCAAAATGTAATACACACTCTCAACCTAGAGGGCAAATTTAAGCAAATAAGAGATGTGATTTGGTAAAAGAATTTTTTTGTTAATGGGTATTGTCATAACTATAAAGGGAAGGGTAACAGCTGTCCTGTGTACAGTACTATAAAATCCCTCCTGGCCAGAGACTCCAAAATCCTTTTCCCTGTAAAGGGTTAAGAAGCTCAGGTAACCTGGCTGGCATCTGACCCAAAGGACAAATAAGGGGACAAGATACTTTCAAATCTTGGGGGGGGGGGGAAAGGCTTTTGTTTGTGCTCTTTGTTTGGGAATTGGTTCGCTCTTGGGACTGAGAGGGACCAGACATCAATCCAGGTTCTCCCCATCTTTCTAAACAAGTCTCTCCTATTTCAAACTTGTAAGTAAATAGCCAGGCAAGGCGTCTTAGTTTTACTTTGTTTTCTCAACTTGTAAATGTACCTTTTACTAAAGTGTTTATCTTTGTTTGCTATACTTTGAACCTAAGACTAGAGGGGAGTCCTCTGAGCTCTTTAAGTTTGATTACCCTGTAAAGTTATTTTCCATACTGATTTTACAGAGATGATTTTTACCTTTTTCTTTAATTAAAAGCCTTCTTTTTAAGAACCTGATTGATTTTTCCTTGTTTTTAGATCCAAAGGGGTTGGATCTGTATTCACCAGGGGTTGGTGAAAGGAAAGAGGGGGGGATGGTTAATTTCTCCTTGTTTTTAGATCCAAAGGGGTTGGATCTGTATTCACCAGGGGTTGGTGAAAGGAAAGAGGGGGGATGGTTAATTTCTCCTTGTTTTTAGATCCAAGGGGGTTGGATCTGTATTCACCAGGGAATTGGTGAAAGGTTTCTCAAGGCTTCCCAGGGAAGGGAATTAGCTTGAGATGGTGGCAGCGGACCAGAGCTAAGCTGGTAGTTAAGCTTAGAAGTCTTCATGCAGGCCCCCACATTTTGTACCCTAAAGTTCAAAGTGGGGATACAGCCTTGTCAGGTATAGATTTTGTCATATTAAAGAGTTAAAAATGTTCATAAATATTAATAAAAATATCAATTCCAATGGCACAAGATTAGACCGTGATGAACATGTCCTCTCAGATCAGCTGTTTATATAAACAAACCACTACTAGTGCTGGATCAAGTGCATGTTGAAAGGTAGAGAATTGTTACATTTTAGTATCTTTGTAGTTTTACATCTAGTTGACCAAGGAATTTATGTGGGAGAATTCCTCATTATTATCTTCATATGGTAGCTAAAAGATGACTGGTTGGTTGGTTGAGCCCTAGCTTGGTAGCTTGGCCATCATCATAGGCTTTCATAGTCTATAGTCCCAGATTCAAGATGAAAAGTTGTGAGGACAATCTTGTAAAGTGAGTTTCACGAGGACACGTTTGAAATTTTTGGACATTATCCCTCTGTCTGTATTCGTGTCTGTGTTTTATATGTGTCATCCCTTTGTCTTCAGCTCAGCCTGTTATATTATACCTTGCATGCTTGAGTTTTGATTCAGTGATAAGGATAATAACCTGACAGTTTCATTTTGTGTTCTTAGTTAGTATTCCTTTGTTTTAAGTCTTTTCAGCATTTGTGTACATGTTTATAATAGAAGATTTCAAGTGTAGAAAAGCTACTTATTTACAGCAGGATGATGATGATGATGATGATAGGGTGATCACTTGTTACTGAGTATGATCATCTTCCATGGGAGTTATGGGTCCTCAGATGGCTAATAAAGCCAATCCTTGAACCACAAGTTCTATTACAATGAGTGCAGATGTTTTCAGGCTCGGCAGGAGGCTGTTGACCATGACTGGAAGTTTCCTCAGGAAATCGGTGGTGTCTCGAAGATAGCTGGGAGTGCTGGTAGCATAGGGTCTGAGGAGAGTGTCCAAATAGCCAGATAATCCTGCTGTCAGAGTACCAATGCCTGAGATGATGGGGCGTCCAGGGTTTCCGGGTTTATGGATCTTGGGTAGCAGATAGAATACCCCTGGTCGGGGTTCTGGGGGTGTGTCCATGTAGATTTGTTCCCGTACTGTAGCTGGGAGTTTCTTGAGCAGATGGTGTAGTTTCTACAGTGCATTGACGTTCTTCCTGAAAACACCATCCTGGCCACCATGGATGTAGAAGCACTTTATACCAATATTCCACATGAGGATGGACTACAAGCTGTCAGGAACAGTATCCCTGATGAGGCCACAGCAAGCCTGGTGGCTGAGCTTTGTGACTTTGTCCTCACCCACAACCACTTCAGATTTGGGGACAACTTATACCTTCAAGTCAGTGGCACTGCTATGGGTACCCGCATGGCCCCACAGTATGCCAACATTTTTATGGCTGACTTAGAACAACGCTTCCTCAGCTCTCGTCCCCTAGTGCCCCTCCTCTACTTGCGCTACATTGATGACATCTTCATCATATGGACCCACGGAAAGGAGGCCCTTGAAGAATTCCACCTGGACTTCAACAATTTCCACCCCACCATCAACCTCAGCCTGGAGCAGTCCACACAAGAGATCCACTTCCTGGACACTACAGTACAAATAAGTGATGGTCACATAAACACCACCCTATACCGGAAACCTACTGACCGCTATACGTACCTACATGCCTCCAGCTTCCATCCAAGACACATCATACGATCCATTGTCTACAGCCAAGCCTTAAGATACAACCGAATTTGCTCCAACCCCTCAGACAGAGACAAACACCTACAAGATCTTTATCAAGCATTTGTAAAACTACAATACCCACCTGGGGAAGTGAGGAAACAGATTGACAGAGCAAGACAGGTACCCAGAAATCACCTACTACAGGACAGGCCCAACAAGGACAATAACAGAACACCACTGGCCATCACATACAGCCCCCAGCTAAAACCTCTCCAGCGCATTATCCACGATCTACAACCTATCCTGGAAAATGATCCCTCACTCTCACAGACCTTGGGAGGCAGGCCAGTCCTCGCTTACAGACAACCCCCCAACCTGAAGCAAATACTCACCAGCAACTACACACCACACCACAGAAACACCAACCCAGGAACCTATCCCTGTAGCAAACCTCGTTGCCTACTCTGTCCCCATATCTACTCTGGCAACAGCATCAGAGGACCCAACCACATCAGCCACACCATCAGGGGCTCATTCACCTGCACATCCACTAATGTCATATATGCCATCATGTGCCAGCAATGCCCCTCTGCCATGTACATTGGCCAAACCGGACAGTCCCTCCGCAAAAGAATAAATGGACACAAATCGGACATCAGGAATGGTAACATACACAAGCCAGTAAGTGAACACTTCAATCTCCCTGGTCATTCTATCACAGATTTAAAAGTCACTGTCATTGAACAAAAAAACTTCAGAAACAGACTTCAAAGAGAAACAGCAGAACTAAAATTCATTTGCAAATTCAACACCATTAATCTGGGCTTGAATAGGGATTGGGAGTGGCTGGCTCACTACAGAAGCAGCTTTTCCTCTCCTGGAATTGACACCTCCTCATCTATTATTGGGAGTGGACTACATCCACCCCGATTGAATTGGCCTTGTCAACACTGGTTCTCCACTTGTGAAGTAACTCCCTGCTCTCCATGTGTCAGTATATAATGCCTGCATCTGTAGCTTTCACTCTATGCATCCGAAGAAGTGAGGTTTTTACTCACGAAAGCTTATGCCCAAATAAATCTGTTAGTCTTTAAGGTGCCACCAAACTCTTTGTTGTTTTTGTGAAAAATACTCAGTGTCCACTGGTGAGATAAAGTAACCAATGCTGATGTGTTACAAAGCACAGGACAACAGACTGTAGAGACAAGGATTCGAGAAAGAAGGCTGAAGTGGTCTGAATATGTATGGATGTTCAAAGACTATTCCTAGACAAGCCCTTGACTGGATATCACCTGATAGACAATGAAGAGGAGGACAACATATGATATGAGAGCCATTGAGAAAGATGTCACTATCATAAAAACAGACTATAACAGAGCAAGAAACATAGCATTAGACAGACAAAGGTGGAAAGACTGGGTTGCCGCCTGTGTCACAAGGCAAAAGAGTACTTAACTCTTAGGGGGAGGGATAGCTCAGTGGTTTGAGCAGTGGTTTACTAGGCTTGCAAGTTCAATCCTTGAGGGGGTGATCTAGGGAAAAAAATCTGTCTGGGGATTGGCCCTGCTTTGAGCAGAGAGTTGGACTAGATGACCTCCTGAGGTTCCTACCAACCCTGATAGTCTATGATTTTAACAAATAAAATTGGGTTCACTATTGCCTAACCTGGTCAGTGAACAAGTGTTAGGAGGAACCACAGAAAGATTTCCCCAACAGGTTGTGGTTTCATTTTAAAGTGTAAGTTGTTGCAAGCTGCTCAGAGGTTTGAAGTACCACAGTACAAATAATTATTTCTAAAAATTGAGCTGATGAATTTCAACTCTTGTTTGGTGTATTAATAGTCTGTGAGGAGACCACAATTTACTCAAATTTGTTATTCAAAATTATTCCTGGAATAATAGTCTACTGCTTATGCATGAGCAATTTGTTTAGGTTCTGATATTCAGCACTCCAATTATTTTGACTGGATGCATGGATCACTTGGCCCTATTCAGTAAAGCATCCCTATTCAGGACAATCCTTGAACATGTGCTTAATTTTAAGCACATACGACACTGATTGGCCGTAAGCATATGCTGTAAGCTAAGCACATGCTGAAGTACTTTCCAGTACCAGGGCCTTAGTATGTTTTTCTTCTCTGGCTAGTGACCTGAACTCAGTGAAATCTTTCCACAGATTTCATTGGGTTCTGGATTAGACCCTAGATGAGCACAACCCTTGGAATCAGTTTTCCCAGACCAAATACAGTGCTCATGATTTGCTCTCCACAACTAGTCTGTGATATTTCCTTAAAATTCCATGTGATGTTAAACATTCATGCCAGTAAATGAGCTCACTACGCTACTCCTGGGAAGGCAGAAGGCCTGAGCACAACCCCATTGAAAGGTATTTGTTTACAAATTGGAATGAATATTTCTGGGATGATCTTTTGCAGCAACAGCCCAGCTCTGCTGAGAACAAGTCACAGACAGATTGGTGGGCAGAGTGCAGGTGAAGAGATCAAGGATGCTTGAGAGATGTATTTGTCACATGGCCACCACCATCACGCATATAGTCTAGTGGAGATCATCAAAAGCACAAAGGCAGGTGCCTAATTCCCTTTGCTAGTAAGCAGCTGGTAGGTGTCTTTAGGCAATTTGTGTCTTTGCAAATCTCCCCCTCTGAACACACTGATTCCCCATGCTCCCCTTTCCCAGTTAGTCTACAATTCTCAGCACAAGGGTAAAACACTGTACATTGAATTATGAATGTAAACAGTATGGTACCACTAGAGGGGACAGGGTGTGGTGTTCTGTCGAGAGAGAGAGAGAGAGACTACTCTACAGCCTTAAGGGTACGTCCAGACTACCCGCCGAATTGGGTAGTAATTGATCTATCAGGGATCGATATATCGCGTCTCATCTAGACGCGATATATCGATCCCCAAACACGCTCCCGTTGACTCCGGAACTCCACCAGGGCGAGCAGCGGTAGCGGAGTTGACGGGGGAGCCGCAGCCGTCGATCCTGCACTGTGAGAACCCGAGGTAAGTCGAAATAAGATACGTTGACTTCAGCTACGCTATTCCTGTAGCTGAAGTTGCGTATCTTACATCGACCGCCCACCAAGTGTAGACCAGTCCTTAGCTAAGAGCCAGTTGGCTTTTACCTCATGCAGTAAGCTCCAGAGGCCCCAGGTTAGATCCTGCCCGACGACGACTAGGGTCTGTTGGTGTTACACAAGGTCATGGTCCACTGAGCAAACATCACTTACTATTGCCCTGCAACTGCTGTTGTGGCAGTCATCTTACCACCAGGGCCGTCCTTAGCCATAGGCAGAAAAAGCAACCGCCTAGGGCACCACGCTACCTGGGGGCACCGCTCTGCCCGGAGCCCGGACAGATGGGAAGCAGTGGAGCATTTAACAGCAGGGCTGCTGGGTCCTAGAGAGAGCCGAATGCAGCACAGTCTGAGGGAGGGGATTGGCTGCTGGGGTCTCTGGGAAGGGACGGGAAGGGGTGGGGGAAGGAACTCACCTGTGAGTGTGACTCTTTCCCCCGGCGTGAGGTGAGGCAGGCTCGGCAGCTCTGGCACCAGTATCCTTTGTTGTCCCCAGGGCCGGCTCCAGGTTTTCTGCCGCCCCAAGCGGCAAAAAAAAAAAAAAAAAGCCGCGGCAGCACGATTGCGCCATTCCACTCTTCGGTGGCAATTGGGTGGCAGGTCCTTCGCTCCGAGAGGGACTGAGGGACCTGCCACCGAATTACTGCGCTGCAGACCCAGACGTGCCGCCCCGATAGCGGCTGAAGTGCCGCCCTTTGGTATTGGCAGCCTCAAGAACCTGCTTCTTTAGCTGGTGCCTGGAGCTGGCCCTGTTTCCCACTTATTCTGTAGCTACATCTGTCATGCTTCCCCACTCATTCACAATTCTGCATTGCAATTTCCTTTGTTCCCCTTGCTTTTATCCATAATGGCTGTTCAGTAAAACCACTTTTCCTTGGCTGATGGAATTGATCTGCAAAGGGATTTATTAAATGCAGCATTTGTCAGAGCTGTTTTTTAAAAGATATTTAAACCTACTTGCTTTACTCAAAGGGAATATTTGTGCTTAGGCTTGTGCATCCAGTGTGCCTTCTTGGTGGCTAGTGTAAGAGGTAATAAGATCACAATTATTCCTTTGAGGTCATGGATTAGTCCAGGAAAGGAGAGACGAATTAGGTGGCCCATGCTAGAAGATTCCCTATGCATCTACCAGAGGGGGGGAAGAGAAGAGACGGAGGGCAGGGAATAAGTCAGTTCAGCCTGCTTATGGAGCTACAGCAATAACTGCAGTTGTGTATCCCCACTCTATCACTGAATTGTTTTCTTCCTAACCAGGAGTCAGATTCTATTCTATTCATGTTCTTAAAACAAGTGCCCATCCCTGACTTATGTGAGCCCTGAGGCCTTGACAATTTGTCCCTTATATGGACTAACCTCATTCCTTGGATTTAAAGCAAGTTATGTTAAATGATCACATTAATTTACATTTTGATAAAACAGCCAAAGTTTTATGGGTGGGGTAAAACATAGGAGTACTGTTAACTTTCTATAGCACTTTATGCTCTAAAAGAAGTTGGTGCCTAACTTCCCTTAGGCTACCACTTTTTCACAGAGGCTTACAAACATGCTTTATTTGGTTATGTTGACTGAACTGTAAAACCCAGCTCAGCCCTTTGGCCCCCACACCAGTCAGCTGACTCCTGGGACAAGGGACCAGGCTGGATCAGAGGTTCTGGAACAATTTTTATATTGGGGTGCTGAGAGTCAGTGAACCAATCTGTAAACATAGGATGGAAACCACTTCAAGCCAGGGGGTGCGCACTTCAGCACCATGGGCTGGAATGGTGGTGGTGGAGGGTTTGGCTGGAGTCAGGGGACCAAGAGACTTGGCTGAAGTGGCACATGACTACCATGATAGGGTGAGGGGCTGAAGATCTTCACTGGAGTGAGAGAAGATAGGAGCCCAAATGATTGGACAACAATATACGATTCACATAAAATAGAATAAAAAATAGAAAAAATAATACATTTATAAAAAGTGCAAAATAAATTTAAAATAGTAGTAATGAATAAAATACAAAAATATTAAGACTTAAAAAAAGTAAAATAATAAAAACTGAAAAATAAAAGAATTGTAAAATACATAAAAACCATAAAAGGGGAAATAAAATTAAAAGAAACTTAATATATAAACAACAATAAAATAAAAAAGGAAATACAAGTAAAATATATTAAAAAGGTAAAAATATAACTATTAAGAAAAAACACACACACGGAAAGAAAGAAAAAAGAAGTACAATTGTAAAACCGAGGGTGAGAGTCCATGGGGTTTGTGCTCCTATATCATAGGTGAGGAGCTCTGATGTGTGCCCCCGTGTCCCCCTCTCTGTCCCCCGTGTGGACAGGGCTAGACAGCAGTCTCACTCTGGCCATGCGGCCACCCCAGCCTGGGAGTGAGGGGCGGCGCCCTCCCGGGCTTCCGGACCCACAGACAAAGCCTGGGGGGAACCACTCCCATTTATACTTGCTGGACACAAGGCTCTTGCTCGTGTTGTACAGGAGGCTAAGCGATCCCCCTGTTATACACTGAGCAATGAGGGCTCCCTCTGTGTGGGACAGAGGCGAGACCCTGCACTCCAGGGACGAGGTAGCTGGTGGACAGACCCCGCTGGAGCGGGGAATGTCGGCAGGCGCCACTCTGCCTTGGACGGAGTCATCTCCACTTGAGCAAGCGAGACTCCCCGCAACCGCCAGGCACCTCTTCCGTCAGTGGACGGTGACCCTGACTCCGGGAGAGACCCCCGGGAGAGCGAGAGAGAGACGGGATGTCCCTCGGCTGGGCCCCCTGGGGCGAGATTCAGCCCAGCCGCAGCGGGGTACACAAGGTACTAGGTGGAGAGGGGAAGGAGAGAGAGAGCCAGGCTGGAGGCCTCCGGGCTCTGCTCCCCTCTCTGCACCAGCCTGAGTGGGGGGCCTCAGGGCTTTTCCCAGCGTGTACCCAGCTCACCCAACCTTGTGTCATGGGTCCGGGCCAAGCCTTCGGAATGAGGAGAGAGAAAAGGGCAACACTGCCTCTGCCCGGGCTGAGCAGGGAATCACCCCGCCCTTCTGGAACTACCTCTGGGGACCCAGCTGGGATTGTAGCTCATTGAGACTTCCAGAGCCTGGCCCCATTGCGGTCACTCCATGAGGTAGAACAGAAACACCTGCCTTTAAAATTCAACTGTATCTAGAGTGACCCCACCTGTATTTCAAGTTCCGTAATAGAGGACACTGCTGCGGGGGGAGGGGGTGAGCTCGAGGGGGTATTTTGGGGTGCTGGAAGGGTATGTGCTGGAATGGTATTTGGGAGGTGCTGGACAGAGTATTTGGGGTGTGTAAGAGCAGCGGTGCCTCTAGGGACCGGGGGACCTCCCGCAGGCATGCTGCCGAAGGGAGCCTGACTGCCGCCCTCAGGGCAACTGGCAGACAGCACCCCAGGCAGGCGCTTGCTGCGCTGGTGCCTGGAGCCACCCCTGGTTGTCCCCCATAACTTCCATTCTTCTCCCCCCCACACCCCACGGAGCACTCCCCTTTTCTCCCCCCCCCCCGCCAAGGAGCACCCTTCTCTCTCTCCCCCCTCCCCTCCCCTCCGGCAGGGCTGGGTTGGGTGAGGTGTTGGGGGGGAGGGGGAGGTTAGCTGGCTGCCTGCTGAGGAATGAAAGTGAAAGTAACTCACTTCCTTGGCAGCCAGCCAGGATTGGAATGGTCCCGCGTGGCTGGGCTGGGGATAGCCAGATAGCATGTGTGAAAAATCAGGACGGGGGGTTGGGATAGGGTGAGCAGATGTCCCACTTTTATAGGGACAGTCCCAATTTTTGGGTCTTTTTCTTATATAGGCTCCTATTACCCCCCACCCCCACCCAGTCCTGATTTTTCACACTTGCTGTCTGGTCACCCTAGGTGTGGGTAATTGGTGCCTATATAAGAAAAAGCCCCAAATATCGGGACTGGCCCTATAAAATCAGGATATCTGGATCTGGTCACCCTAGCTGGGGAGCGCGTCTCTCCCCCGGGCTGGCAGCGATCCATCTCATCCGGGGGGAGCTGCACAGGTCAGGATGAGCTGCTGTGGCTCCATGGGTGCCCCGTCCCTGAGATCAGATGCTGGGCTAACTTCACCATGGTCCGTGGGGCTGGCGATGCTGCCCATTGGTGTGTGATCGGACCTGAGAGTTTGCTGCTGCTGTTGCCACTCTGCACCCCAAGAAGTGGATTTTGGGGTCCTGCAGTTTTCCACCTATCTCCTCCTCTACTGCAGCTGTTGGACCAGCAGGCTGGGGGGTGAGCCAAGCATGAAAGCAGTACTGTGTTGCCATTTAGATTGTCATTTAACAACTTTGTTTGCCAAAAATGCGTGCAAACAATCCCTGAATTCAATTTCAATATATTTTTTTAAATCAATATCTTAGCCAAAAACAGAAAATTAAGTTGTTGACAATTATTTGTGACAGGTTTGGTTTGGGGCAGGGAGTGGGCCAGTTTTCATCAGAGAAACAAAAAATGTTGACTGACTTTCCTATAGCCCTGTTACTGCTAAATAGAGCCCTCCAACAACTGTAATATCTCATCCCCTTACTAGTGTATAGAGCAGGGGTCGGCACCCTACGGCACACGTGCCAAAGGTGGCACATGAGCTGATTTTTGATGGCACGTCACGGCGGGCTGAGTGGCTCAGCCCACCGTCGCTCTGGGGTTCCGGCTGCTGCCCCATTGCCAGCCGGGGTCCCAGCCGCTGGCCCCACTCAGCGCCTGCTGCTGGCCTGGGGACCCCCAAGGAACCCCAGGCTGGCAACGGGCTGAGCAGGCCGGCGGCTGAGACCTCCTCTGAGCCACTCAACCTGCTGCTGGCCTGGGGTTCCATTCACTCAGCCGGCAGCGGACTGAGCGGGGCCGGTGGGGGGCTGAGTGGGGCCGGCGGCAGGCTGAGCGGGGCCGGCGGCTGGGACCCCGACTGGCAAGGGGCCGGCAGCCGGAACCCCAGAGCAGCAGCAGGCTGAGTGCTGCTGGCAACCCAGACTGGCAACGGACTGAGCCACTCAGCCCCCCCGCCGGTCCCGCTCAGCCCGCCAGCGGCCTGCTCAGCCTGCTGCCGGCTGAGTGAATGGAATCCCAGACCAGCAGTGGGTTGAGTAGGGCCAGTAGCTGGACCCCAGACTGGCAGTGGGCTGAGCGGGGCTGGTGGCTGGAACCCCAGACAAGGATCCCAGGCAAGGATCACACAAAATTGATAAGATCTGCATTTTAATTTTATTTTAAATGAAGCTTCTTAAATATTTTAAAAACCTTATTTACTTTAAATACAACAATAGTTTATTTATATAATATAGACATAGAGAGACACCTTCTACAAATGTTAAAATGTATTACTGGCATGGGAAACCTTAAATTACAGTGAACTTGGGACACCACTTCTGAAAGGTTGCCGACCCCTGGTATAGAGTGACCATATGTTGTACTAAGATTCTCTTGCTTTTTTTCCCAGTGAGTCAGTATAGCTTTTGCCAGCCCAGAGGTTGGGCAGCCAATGTCTTACATTTTCACAATGTTTTGTCCAACTTTCATAAAGTAAATACATGGTTAATACGAGTTAAAAAGGCCAGGGACACTTCCTTGTGAAGAATCTGTGTAGCAGATCATGCTAGAGCTGTGAAAATGTCAGTTTTTGATGGAACTTTAGAGGCAGTGATTTATCATGTATTTCTGGCAGTGCCCAAAATGTGCTGCTATTGCTAATGTCTTTCCAAACAAAAATGAGGCACAATAGGACTTCTGTAACATTTCTGTGCTACCTTAATCTAGATGAGATGATTCTGTACTGACTTCATTTTGGTCACTTTGTGCTTTACCTAGGAGTAAAACTAGGGTTATATTTTCCCACTGCTTGGAAACCCAGCTTATTAAACTGGATAATGCCATTGATCTATTTACAGTATAAGATTGATATAGAGTTGTAACTAACATTAAGACTGATGCCTACTATACATTTAAAACTAAAAAGTGGCTTTGTAAAAATGACCTGGGTTTCCAACTCTATTGTGTCTCAGTCAGGGCGAAGCGCCTTGTGAGGTGTCTTCACACTAGCTCAAGGTCACAGCGCAAGAACCTAGAGAGCCTCCTGAAGCACGGTGATAGTTTTGATTTAAATGGACTTGAACTGTACGAAGAATTGAGGACACTGTCACCAATGTTGCCACATGCAAAATCGGTGATGGACATTGTACAGTTTATTCATACCAGCAAACTTGTTGACATATATCCTAATGTGTACATTGCCACTCGTATTCTACCGACAATTCCTGTAACAGTAGCATCAGGAGAACGGAGTTTCTCAAAACTAAAGCTCATTAAAAACTATCTCCGTTCTACAATGAGTCAGGATTGTTTGACTGGTCTTGCTATTCCTGCAATCGAACAAGACATCACTTTGTCTTTGTCATACAATGACATTATTACTGCTTTTGCAGCCAAAAAAAGCCAGAAAGATCGCTTTTAATTAAAAACAAATCCTTGTTTCAATACCTCTTCATATAAATTTCCAGTAAAATGTTGACAAATTAAAAAAATTATATTATTTGCATCATTCTGTCCAATCAGAATTTTTTCTACAGCGCTACTTCTTTAGTGCTAGTCCATCAGCATTACAGTGTGCTTAATTAAGTTAAACTGGGTTTAATAACATGCATGTGGCAAGTTTTCCAATACTGTAAGCTTATGTTTGTGTTGTTAAGAGCAAGTCAGGCACAGGGGCACCAGTTTAATAATCCCGCCTAGGGAACCATAAATCCTAAGGACGGCCCTGCTTACCACTATTGTTGCATTGCACATGTGACGCTACAAACCTTGTTTTGTTTGGTTAAGAGAAGTTACAAGTAAAGTTAGCAATGACGGAAGGTAAGAAAGGGAAGGGGGAGGTAGCCCCGTGGGCAGGAAAGGAACAAGAAAATGAGAGGGGTGGGAAAAGAAAAGGTATGAAGTCCACAAAGTTAAAGAAATAGATACAGAAGAAAAAGCAAATGTACATTGTACATTTGCAAACCCGGAAAGAAACACTGAACAATGTTCGCTTGATACAAACATTACAGCATTACCCTATGTATATGTAACCCACATTCACTCAGTGTAGTGCTCTGTCCCCCTCTACTGGTGGCTGGGCTATGTATAGAGATTGATGAGGAGCCTGCAACAGTCTTGGCTAACAAAAGTGGGACTTTTAGATGCAGAGGTCCTCCTGGATTCAATCCCTCCTGCTGATGACCCACCCCAAAGTGTGGCATTACATCACATATACACTGCAAAGAAAGAGACTGACAGCCTAGAAAGCATGCCTTACTGCGACGGTACCTGGGGTTGGGTAGCACCTCACCACCACCTACCATTAGTGTGAAGCAGTTGTGTGGATCAGTTCCCTGAATCCACCAGCCCCGGCAACACAAGCACTACCTTACAGGCTTTGCTCTCTCTGTACAGGTAGCCACAAGCACGCAGTAATCCCTGAATCCTCGGAGCATTCTCTACAGCCACTTATCCACTAACACTTGCAGAATTACCAGGCCTGCTGTTCCAGAGGACCTGAATCTTACAAGCTGGTGCGTTCTGTTCAGGACCCCCATCTTGCTTAACATCACAGCATGTAGCTATAGGGATGATGAGAACATGAATAAGTTCATCAAAGATTCAAGTCACAATGAGTAAGAATGCGGGAAACAAATGGTTACATATCAAACAAAATCATAACCCACTTTGTAAAGACCAAACTGAATTAATAGACCTTCTGTCTAAAGAAGTTCTCTCACCCCAAATTCTCTTCAGCATTTTCAACCAAGCCTGGCTGAGGCCCATTTTCCATGAAGGAAAACACCCCATCCTGTTATTTTCTCAGGGAAGGATGCCTTCTCCACCCCCCTAACACAGACAAGCAAGCCTCTGAAGTGCACCCACCAGATGGGGTTCCCTCTCCGCACCCCTGCTTTTCTCTTCTGGAGAGACTTTTTTCCTCTGAGGTCCTCATAATCCTTCATTTGCATTCAGTTCAGACTGCTGACCCACTGTAAACGAGACAATACTCAATATACATGGTAACAAAGATGAATAGACAGCGCCTGTCTGGCAGAAAACCTGTTTTTCACCCTTGCTCATGACTGATACTTTAATGCAGACTTTAAGACCATGTTTTCAGTATACCGACACGTAACTCCTTACATCACATCTGTACAAACATTTCACAGTGATATTAATAGCCAAGTGTGACTGCAGCTTTCGTTTGAGACTTCACATGACATTCTTTGGTGAACCCAAATGCAAATACCAGAATCAGGAGTTTCCTGGAGCCCCTTTGCCAGTTGGCATTAAAGTGTTCTTGGATCACACAACAGACTCAAACTGAAGACAGCTAGGGTGGGATTTGCAGAAGTGCTCAGCCGAACTCTGCTCCCACTTAAGTCAGTGGGTGTTTTACCGAATTTCAGTGGAAGCAGGGTGAAGCCAACGTTTTCACTCCCCGCATCGAAATCTTCAATTCACTGACATCTGTTGGGTCTGTTACGAGCCTCGTTCTCCAGGCTGCCAGTTTGTTCAGCTCATGATGCCAGTCTATCAGCTAAGGCAAAAGTTGACACATCTGTTGCTGTGGTATCAGCTTTTTTGCTATTCGGTTTGGAGAAATACATTTGCACCACTGCACGGTTTCCTTTTGTTCTAGCCCAAGTTTGTTTACCTGCCGTGTCCGCAGGTTTGGCCGATCGCAGCTCCCAGTGGCTGTGGTTCACTGCTCCAGGCCAATGGGAGCTGCTGGAAGCAGCGTGGGCCGAGGGATGTACTGGTCGCTGCTTCCAGCAGCTCCCATTGGCCCGGAGCAGCGAACCACGGCCACTGGGAGCCGCAATTGGCCAAACCTGTGGACGAGGCAGGTAAACAAACTGGCCCGGTCCGCCAGGGGCTTTCCCTGCACAAGCGGCGGAACAAGTTTGGGAACCACTGGTATAAGCCTTCTGAAAGGAGCATTGGCACAAGAGTTTAAAGGCTCCTACCTCTGAGCCAAGATAAAAACTAGTCGTAAAAGTCCCAAAACAAAAGGATCTAGGTTCCAGCAGCAGCTACCTCTACTGTAAGGCCTCAGGTTTCTCCACGGCCTCGAGAACTCTGTAGTCTTCCCCATGCTTGGCTAGGATCTCTCCCAGGTATCCCTGCTTAGAAAAAATTTGTCTAATGCAGGAACCTTCCTTTCTCCTCAGAAGCCTTTTTTTTTTTTTTTTTTTTTTTTTTTTTGAGGGAGCGCTCCTAAGCCTTATATTACACCCAGATGCTTCTGGCTTAATTAACTGCCTTCCAGCTACCTAGGCAGTTAACTATCCCCAGGTGAACCTGGGTTGACTCATTTCTTTCAGTGGAGTCTGTCACAGGTTGACTAGGCATCTGACTCCCCAAAAGGGCCAATTCCGTGACAGGAAACCTGTGTCAGAGCCAAGAATTGAATCCACATTTTTGGAGTCCCAACCCCTTTCCTCATGGATATATCCAGGTATTTTATATATATATATATATGTGTGTGTGTGAGAGAGAGAGACTACAGGCATACAATGTTCAAAACCAGTAAAGATGTATTGACCAGTGGAATAATCTTCTCCCCAGGGAAGCTGTGGGAGCCCAATTGCTTCAGGGCAATTGAAGACTGGACTGCACAAACCATCAGTAAATATTGATGATTATTATTGATTTTATAGCTCCTAAAAGTGTGCTAGGTGCTTCACAGCATACACATAGACAATAGGGAAAGATCCCGCACAGAGAGCAACTGAGCCAGTCTTTTCCATCTCTATATTCCGTGAGTCTGAGATAAAGTTCTGAATTTAATTTTTTCTCCTTTATTTTGAGGCATTAGATGTTATTGCCAATCTCTCTGTGCATCTTGAAATACAGATTTCTTCCAGGTCCATAACTCTGTGGCCAACATTTCAAATAGGAGAACCTAAAACAGGCTCCAAAATCCATATTTAGGTATCCAGAAAGTCACAGCCTGCTTTTCAGAAGTGCTGAATGTCCACAGATCCCAGTGAATTCAATAAGAGCTGTGGGTTCTCAGCACCTATGAAAGTCAGATCACTTTGATTTAGGAGCCTGACCTTAGGAACCTATGCTTGAAAAGTTTGGCCTGTTGTGGGTGTTTGTGCATGTGTGTGAAATACCAGGTGTATGTAGAGGAGAACTGAGTAAATCATTTTTGCTGACCAGTTTATTTAGTTGCCTCTTTTTTTTTTTTTCTCTCTTTGTAAATTGTCTGTGACTGGTTTACAATTTTCTCCATTGAAGCCATTATTCTACATTATTCATTGAATCCTTTCTATTAATAGTTCTTGGTCTGTAGATTGAGTGTAAACAATTAGCTGCTATTTGAAATTCAAAACTTGATCTGTGTTAGTTAGTTCTGATTGGACACAAAGCACCTGGTATGTTTCTGTTTGCTGATTGCATGGGAGGAACTCATGGAATCAAGTTTTTGCTGCAAAGACCCTTGTTTCCAAACTGAAAATTCACTAAAAATTGGCTGTTTCCATTAACACTCTTGCCTGTGAATGCATTTGCTAGGATGTTTATGGAAAGTGTATACAAACAAGCCAACTCCACTCAGGCAAATTTTATTTTAAAATGTGAAATATTTTTCTTTTTTGCAGTTAATATTTATTTTGCCAGGCTTCAGCCATCTGTGTTTTGCAGGTATCTGTACAAAGTGTGAAGCCTGACAAAATAAATATTCACTGCAATAAATAAATAAATAGCAAATACATTTTTTTCCATCAAATCACCAAGGAAAATGCTACTTATGACAGACAAGTGGTTGCGAGACCTTAGTGAAGGGTGCATTCCAAATTTCACTTTTAACAGAGAATAAAAGTGTGAATATCTTTTTAAGTTTTTGAAAGATATATAAAAATTTGGGCAAAACTTACATTCCATTAACATCTTCCCCCCTCCCCCCCCTGAAAAAAGCTAGAGGTTGATATTACAGCTTAAGAAATAATGGCAGGCAAAATTAGTACACAGCAAATGGACTGACTTCCAGTGGGTGGCATATGCTACTTGGGTTTTTTAAGTTCATTCAGAATGCACACTTTATTCAATTATCTGCCATTTGGAGAATAAAATGTGGCTTAATTCCCCATTCAAAATAGACAGAAAAGATGGCAGCCAGGTACCTTTTGAATGTATAATGCATACACAGGAAAATGGCACTTAATAACCAAATTTATCATCCATCCCCTGAAAATAACTATAGTTACTACTTCATAGTTCCTAAGTGCAGATAGCCACTCAGCCGAGAGGGTAATGCACCAGTAATGGGCACTAGGGCAACTTAAGAGTAGGTGTAAAATCAAATGAGTTTAACACAGCGCCTACTTGACGATTGTCCTTCCCTCTTGGGAGGTGAGCATGGTTGGCACAGATGGCCATCTGTGCTTGGTGGAGATCATTATTCCAGTCTTGGGAGTATTACAGGTAAAGATTAAGGTACAATCCCCCTCTCAGTGATCCATACTGAAAAACACTATTTTTTTTTTAAATAAGGTTCTGGATTAACATGGAGGGCTGTGGATTGGGACTGAGACTCATTGGCAAAGCTGGGGAGAGGGGCTCAGGTCTGGAATTAGAAGGGTTATGTAGGTCAGCACCTAGGTGCACCAGCCAACTGTATGGGGGCCCAGGACTGGAACAGCAGCTGGTGCAGCACATCAGGACTGAGGTCTATGGGCAGAGCTCAGGGTTGGAATAGTAGGGACTAGCCCAAATTTTCACCATGCTGCAGGGTGAAGTTGAAACACTTTTGAGATTAAAAGGTGACATGTTTTTCTATTTCCTTTTTCATTCACAGTTGTACTTCCTGGTTTTTAATCTAAAGAACCAGCATGGCCTGAGAGAGATTGCATCTGTGCAGCAGAAACAGGAAGGAACAGGAATCCCCCCCCCCGCCCCGATCTCTCTTATAAGGTTTCCCGCCCAAATTTGCAAACTCAAGGTCAGATTCTCAGCTAGTGAAAATCAGCACAGCTCCACTGAGGTATACCAGCTGAGGGTCTGGCCCTCCAAGTAGTTTGGATGAAGTTTGTGTAGGATTTGAAGAGCTTTTCTCAAATGAGTCTTGAACTTTTTGAGGTTTCACCCATCACCAGTAAGAAGGAGATTAATAAAGCCAGTCCCTGCCCTTCCCTCCCCCCCTGTAGTTTACAGGAGTTGATATTCCAACCTTCATGAATCACTGACTTTACCTATGTTTTATACCCTTTGCCTTTCCTCTCATCCCCTAGTGCTCTCCATTTCAAAGAGATGGACATCATCTAGTGACCAGAGCACAACACTTCTGGGTTGAATTCCTGGCTCTGCTACTGCCTTGCAGTCACCAAACTGCTCTGTGCCTCAGTTTCCCCACATATAAAATAGGGATAACAACACCTAGCTCATGGATCTTGTGAAGCAAATTTTATTTATGTTTTAAAGAGCTTCAAGATCCTAAGATGACAAATGAATGTTATTAATTTTAACTTCACAACATGTGTTATTAAATATTATAAAATCCTATAATGAGGGGATGTGTGGGGCAGGGGAGGAGGGAGGGACACAAGTGTTTGGACTGTAGAAAGAAGGTCCTGAAAGGGATAAGCATACAAAACCCTGATTTAGGAGGCTATGATCTGTGCTGTGTTGTTGAAGTGGTCTGACCTAGGCACAGTCTGAATTGAGTAATCTGGAGAGGAAGAGCGAGTCTAGGGGTATCCTTGTTGGAAAACCCTTGCCGTCTGCATTCCAAAGGCAAAATATTTGTTTGTCAGAAATATGGGGCTAAAAGTCATCCTTGGCGATGCTGGTTTTGCAGCATCCAGAGATGGGATGCTGCGCACCGCCAGAGAGAATCCCAATCCCATTTCTTTGCGAAGCTCTCTTGGGCTCTCTGTTTGAGATGGAGGTTGGGGGGCATTGCTCTCCATCGCCATTCTCAGAATGCATCCAAGCAGTCAAGATTCCAGCCTCTGACACAGGATCTGAGGCCTTGTCTACACTACGAGAGTAGTTCGAATTTGCTTGCATCGAATTTTTGGAATCGATATTGCAAAGTCGAACGTGTGTGTCCACACTAAGGACAGTAATTCGACTTTGTGAGTCCACACTAATGGTGAAAGCGTCGACATTCGAAGCGGTGCACTGTGGTCAGCTATCCCACAGTTCCCGCAGTCCCCTCTGCCCATTGGAATTCTGGGTGTAGCCGGCAATGCCTTCTGGGTAACAAAATGTGTCGAGGGTGCTTTTGGGTAACTGTCGTCATCCGTCCATCACTCCCGCCCTCCCTCCCTGAAAGCGCCGGCGGGAAATCAGTTCGCGCACTTTTCCAGTCATTGACAGCGCGGACGCCACAGCACTGCGAGCATGGAGCACGCTGCGACCATCGCTGCAGTTGTGGCCGCTCTCAACGCCTCGCAGCTTATCATACAGGTTTCCCTGAGGCAGATGCAGAAAAGTCAGGCGAGGAGGCTACGGCACCGCGGTGATGTCCTGAAGTCTGAGAGTAGCACAGACCTCTCAGAAAGCAGGGGACCCAGCGCCGAGGACATCACGGTGGCAATGGGTCATGTTGATGCCGTGGAATGTCGATTCTGGGCACGGGAAACAAGCACTGAGTGGTGGGACCGCATAGTGCTGCAGGTCTGGGATGAATCCCAGTGGCTGCGAAACTTTCGCATGCGGGAGGGAACTTTCCTGGAACTTTGTGAGTTGCTGTCCCCTGCCCTGAAGTGCAATGACACCCGGTTGCGAGCTGCACTGAGTGTACAGAAGCGAGTGGCCATAGCCCTGTGGAAGCTTGCAACGCCAGACAGCTACCGGTCAGTCGCGAACCAGTTTGGGGTGGGCAAATCTACCGTGGGGGTTGTTGTGATGCAAGTAGCGAAGGCAATCGTTGATGTACTGCTGCCAAAGGTAGTGACCCTGGGAAACGTGGAGGCGATCATAGATGGCTTCGCAGCGATGGGATTCCCAAACTGCGGTGGGGCCATAGATGGAACTCACATCCCTATCCTGGCACCGGACCACCAGGCCACCCAGTACATTAACCGAAAGGGCTACTTTTCCATGGTGCTGCAAGCACTGGTGGACCACAGGGGACGTTTTACCAACATGTACGTGGGATGGCCGGGCGAAGTTCATGACGCTCGTGTTTTCAGGAACTCTGGTCTGTTTAGACGGCTGCAACAAGGTATTTACTTCCCGGACCACAAAATAACTGTTGGGGATGTGGAGATGCCTATAGTCATCCTTGGGGACCCAGCCTACCCGCTAATGCCCTGGCTCATGAAGCCCTATACTGGTGCCCTGGACACTGAAAAAGAACTCTTCAACTACCGGCTGAGCAAGTGCAGAATGGTGGTGGAGTGTGCTTTTGGCTGTCTCAAGGGGAGATGGAGAAGCTTACTGACTCGCTGTGATCTCAGCGAAACCAATATCCCCATTGTTATAGCAGCTTGCTGTGTGCTCCACAATCTCTGTGAGAGCAAGGGGGAGACCTTTATGGCGGGGTGGGAGGTTGAGGAAAATAGCCTGGCTGCTGATTACGCACAGCCAGACAGCTGGGCGATTAGAAGAGCACAGCGGTACGCGCTGTGCATCCGGGAGGCTTTGAAAGCAAAGTTCCTGAGTGAGCAGGGTAACCTGTGACTTTAAAGTTTGTGTACAGAGAAGCTGAACCTGCCCCCGTTTCTTTACCCAGTTAATGTTGACTATCCTATCCAGTTACATACCCCCTTCACCCCCCTTCCAACACACGTTTCGAAATAAAAATAGTTCTACTTTGTTAATGCACACCGTTTTCTTTAATACTGTTTTTGCGGGAATTTTTTAAAACTGGGACGCAGACTGTGGTGCGGAGCGGCTGTAGTGTAGTGACGCGAATGAAGCTTCTAAACTCAAGGATTGACAGGCTCCTCTGTGGTGGGATGGTTGTTTCAACGGAGCCTGTCACCCCTCCTGATCGGGACTGTGTGTATGGGGGGGCTATGTGACTTTGTGGCAGGGGGAGGACGGTTACAGATCCCCTGCTGCGTGGCTCTGTGATCCTGCATAAGGACCGCCGCTTAAGATCTGTAACTGCCCTCCCCCACCACAAAGTCACAGAGCAACCCACCCCCCACCACATAACATGAAAACAACCTCCCAGACTAACCAGGGTAACTAGTCACTGCACTGTGTATGTGCCCTGCTGCTGTGCCTGCCCCCACCTATGTACCCTGCCAAAGGTGACTGTCCTGTCCAATTACCAACCCCCTTTCCCCTCCTCCTCCAAAAGAACATGATTGAAACAGTAGTTAACAGAAACGTATTTTTTATTATCAACTACACATGGAACTGGGAGGTGAAACTTGGACGGGGGCTTGTGTCAGGCGGGAAGGAAAGAACTTTTCAAATTTTGGGGAATGAGAGCCTTCTACTACTAGAGCTGTCTGCAGGGGTGGAGTGAGAGTTAGCAGGGACTCTGCCGCCTCTCCTTCTTTGCACTTTGGGTGAGGTGGGTATGGGACTTGGTGGTGGGGGAGGGCGGTTAGAGATGGACTGCAGCGGGGCTCTGTCCTCCTGCCTCCGTTCCTGTAGAACATCCACAAGGCGCCAGAGCGTGTCTGTTTACTCCCTCAGTAGTCCAAGCAGCGTTTGAGTCGCCTGCTGGTCTTCCTGCCGCCACCTCTCCTCCCAATCCATGTTTGCTTGGTGCATTTGGGTCAATTTCTCCCGCCACTGGGTCTGCTGTGCTGCCTGGGCTTGGGAACAGGCCATAAGCTCAGAGAACATGTCCTCCCGTGTCCTCTTCCTACGCCTAATCCGCGCTAGCCTCTGGGAGTGTGATGCCAGGCTAGGTTGTGAGACAGTCGCAGATGGGGCTGTGGAAATGGGGAAAAAGGGAGTGAATTCCTCAGAAAGATAAATGTAGTTGTGAACAAAGAACATAGTCTTTCTCTGTGAACAAGACCATGCACAGCACCTATCACATGCGCACTCAGCACAAGGTCGAATTCTCGGCCTTCGCATTCAGTGCCTTGGGTCTTGCACAGCACATTTGAGAAGCGGGGCAGCACAACGGAATTTCTGTTGCAGGCAGACATGGTAAGCCGTAGACTTGTGGCAGTTTAAAACTTTTATATTACCACTGGCCTCATTTCACATTTAAAGCAATGTCAGTCCCTGCTGCCAGCAATCCGGCAAGCGGGAACTCTGCCCCTGTCCCACCCCCTCGCGGCTGTCCCCGGGAACGATCCCTTTCGGCTGCCCCTCTCCCGCCTCCACCGCATGGCTGCAAACCAGTGGTTACAGTTCTGTAAAGGAACGAGCAAGCAGTCCCAACACTAACATTCCCCTACCTAATTCAAAGCAGGTCACCATGGGCGACATCACCCTGATGAGGATCTCTGAGAGCGACAGAGAGAGAATGCTCCGGGAAAGCCTCCAAAGACCAGGGCCGTATGCCGCCCTGCTGTGCAGAGCAATGATTCCCGAGTACTTGATAGTCTCGTGGCGCGGCAACGTGTCGTACTTCGGAGGACCCAATAAGGCCGCTCTCCCCAGGAACCTCATGCAACGGCTTTCCAATTACCTCCAGGAGAGCTTCATCGAGATGTCCCAGGAGGATTACTGCTCTATCCCCGGACATATAGACCGCATTTTACTGTAGCTGCAGTAGCAGGGAATAAACAGTAGAGCGGCTTGTGCAGGACAATCACGGAAAACCGGACATTGCTAGATTTTTTTTTTTCAAAACTTGCACTGCCCATGACTAAACCGTTAAGCGCCTAGGGCACAGTAATCATGAACAACCCATTCTTTTAATTGTTAATATTCCTGTTCTGTTAAAAATAAATGTTTAGATGTTTACAACACTTACTGGCTGATCCTTCCCCAGATTCTGTGTCCGGGGTAATGGCTGGGGACGCTTCGTAGGGGATCTCTGTAAGGGTGATGAAGAGATCCTGGCTGTCGGGGAAATCAGCGTTGTGAGCGCTGCCGACTGCCTCGCCCTCCTCATCTCCTTCCTCATCTTCCCCGTCCCCTAACATGTCCGAGGAACCGGCCGTGGAGACTATCCCATCCTCAGAGTCCACGGTCAGTGGTGGGGTAGTGGTGGCGGCCGCACCGAGGATGGAATGCAGTGCCTCGTAGAAACGGGATGTCTGGGGATGGGATCCGGAACGTCCATTTGCCTCTTTGGTCTTCTGGTAGCCTTGTCTCAGCTCCTTGATTTTCACGCGGCACTGCGTTGCATCCCGGTTGTATCCTCTCTCTGACATGTCTTTAGAGATCTTCTCATAGGTCTTTGCATTCCGTTTCTTGGAGCGCAGCTCAGAAAGCACAGCGATGAGATCCAAGACTTCCCGATCAGTCCATGCTGGGGCCCTCTTTCTATTCACAGACTGCACGGCCATCACTGCTGGAGAGCTCTGCATCGTTGCCAGTGCTGCTGTGATCGCCACGATGTCCAGACAGGAAATGAGATTCAAACTGGCCAAACAGGAAAAGGAATTCAAATTCAAATTTTCCCGGGGCTTTTCCTGTGTGGCTGGTCAGAGCATCCGAGCTCGTACTGCTGTCCAGAGCGTCAACAGAGTGGTGCACTGTGGGATAGCTCCCGGAGCTATTAGCGTCGATTTCCATCCACACCTAGCCTAATTCGACATGGCCATGTCGAATTTAGCGCTACTCCCCTCGTCGGGGAGGAGTACAGAAGTCGAATTAAAGAGACCTCTATGTCGAACTAAATAGCATCGCAGTGTGGACGGGTGCAGGGTTAATTCGATGTAACGGCGCTAACTTCGACATAAACGCCTAGTGTAGACCAGGCCTGAGAAGCTGCAGGTTGGCAGAACTCCTGCACGGTTGTGTGTGTGGTATTGTCTTTTCTCTTGGGTTAAGTTTGCCCTCTGGTGGTTAAAGTTGGCACTAAGACTCAGTAGCCCTCTCCAAACCCAGTTCTCTTCATTGCTCTACTGTGGGGTTGCCCCAGTTTTTCCGTAGGAGGGCCCTGTTGCCAATATGACAGTTTCATAAGATTCCTGCAGATGCAATAAGAGCCTCCTCAGACTATCATAGGAGATGTCACTCGGTGGTGGCGATTCTTTAGGACACCCCTTTGTATTGTGGAGATGGACATGAAGTAACGTACTGTGCTCCAGGAGGTGCTAGGCATGGCTCAGCCTTCCTAGCTGAGAAGGAGCCGCATGGGTGAGTTCCAGCAGAAGTCCAGTCCAGTGCAGAAGCTGCAATACAGAGATTTGTGGGATGAATGATGGGAACCAGTGGACTCAGGGAAGAATCCTTTAACTCTAACAGGGAAAATGAGGGGCATCCAATGGGGAAAACATTACTCAAAGCAAAAGCCTGTTTTGCCTGCAGCCTTACGTGATGCCCAGATCCCAGATGTACACAGAATACTTCCAGTAGCTGACCCTATTTGGTATGCTGAGAGGGATAGCATGTAGGACTGATTTACGTGGTGTGTATCCTTCCATTGTCACAGTGCAGCAAAAGAAAATATAATAACCCTTAATAACCGAAAGAAAGATGACATAATAGTAAGAATAACTTGTCGAAACATTCATGCTTGTGCAGTAGATTAAAGGCTTATGGCCTTCTGTAGGCTGCAACCACTAGAGTGTGTTATGATCTCTGTCTCTGAGATACTTTAGAGATGTCAGATGGTATCTTATGCAGAAGGGTTGCGCCAGTGTACTTCAGCAAGGCTGACATTCCATCCAGTAGAGGGAGGTGGTGATAGGACACATTGTGGGAGAATAAACAGAAAGATGGGCAAACATGTAAAAAGTAAGCACACAACAACTGACATAGTAACACAGAGCACCTTTCATCTACAGATCCCAAAGAGCTCTGCAAACTTTACCAACTAGATAAACCACAGAGAAATAATTTCACCAATCACTTAATTGGAGACATCTCGGTTGTAGTATGCAGCATTGCCCCCAAACACAATGGAGTAGAGCTGGTTGGGAATATTTTGACTAAACATTTTTTGGAGTGTGTGTGTCAGCAAATGGCAATTCATAAAAACTAAAACTTTTTGCCAAAAAAGATCAGGGTTTTTTTTTTTTTTTTTCTCAAGCATTTGTTTGAAAAATGTTTCAATATTGTTAAAATGTTGAGTTTTGACATTTTTTAAAAGAAAAAGTCCAGTTTTCTGGTTCAAAATGACTTTTTGTTTCAAAATTTAAGCTAATTTGTAAGCTAATTTGGTTAAAAAAAAAAAAGACAAACCTTAAAATGGTCAAAATAAAAATGAAATCTTTTTTTGAAATTATCAAATAAAAATGTTTCAACTGATCTGAACTTGAAAATTTTGCAAACCAAAAATAAAGAGAAAATTTCAGATTTTGATTTTTCACCCCTAGTTGGGAGGAGAAATTTCTTTTTGAAATCTTGAAAATTTTAATCGGACAGAAAAAATTGTTTCCCCACCCAGCTCTACTTATTATGCAATTTAAGTCAGGAAGCGAAAAATACAGGAGCAGATTCTAGAACTAGTTAACCTAGGGTATGTCTATTCTACGAGAGTAGTTCAATTTTACTTAAATCGAATTTGTGGAACCGATATTATAAAGTCGAACGTGTGTATCCACACTAAGGACAGTAATTAGACTTTGTGAGTCCACATTAACGGGGCAAGCGTCAACATTGGAAGCGGTGCACTGTGGGCAGCTATCCCACAGTTCCCGCAGTCCCCGCTGCCCATTGGAATTCTGGGTCAAGCCCCCAATGCCTGCTGGGGCAAAAAAGGTGTCGAGGGTGGTTTTGGATAACTGTCGTTATCCAATCGTCACTCCCACCCTCCCTCCCTGAAAGCGCCGGCGGGAAATCAGTTCGCGCACTTTTCTGGTGAGTGACAGCGTGGATGCCACAGCATCGCGAGCATGGAGCCTGCTGGGACCATCGCTGCAGTTATGGCCGTTGTCAACACCTCGCACCTTATCATCCACCTTTCCAGAGGCAGATGCTGAGAAATCGGGCGAGGAGGCTACGGCAGCACGGTGAGGACATTAAGTCTGAGAGGGGCATAAACCTCTCACAAAGCACGGGACCACGCGCCGTGAACATCATGGTGGCAATGGGTCATGTTGATGCTGTGGAACGGCGATTCTGGGACCGGGAAACCAAGCACGGACTGGTGGGACCGCATAGTGCTGCAGGTCTGGGATGAATCACAGTGGCTGCGAAACTTTCGGATGCGGAAGGGAACTTTTCTGGAACTTTGTGAGTTGCTGTCCCCTGCCCTGAAGCGCAAGGACACCCGGATGCGAGCAGCCCTGACTGTCCAGAAGCGAGTGGCCATAGCCCTCTGGAAGCTTGCAACGCCAGACAGCTACTGGTCAGTCACGAACCACTTTGGCGTAGGCAAATCTACCGTGGGGGTTGCTGTGATGCAAGTAGCCAACGCAATCATTGAGCTACTGCTCTCAAAGGTAGTGACCCTTGGAAACGTGCAGGTCATCATAGATGGCTTCACCGCAATGGGATTCCCAAACTGCGGTGGGGCTATAGATGGAACTCACATCCCTATCCTGGGACCGGACCACCAGGCCAGCCAGTACATTAACCGAAAGGGCTACTTTTCAATGGTGCTGCAAGCACTGGTGGACCATGTTTTACAAACATCAACGTCGGATGGCCGGGCGAAGTTCATGACGCTCGTGTTTTCAGGAACTCTGGTCTGTTTAGATGGCTGCAGGAAGGTATTTACTTCCCGGACCACAAAATAACTGTTGGGGATGTGGAGATGCCTATAGTGATCCTCGGGGACCCAGCCTACCCGCTAATGCCCTGGCTCATGAAGCCCTATACAGGCACCCTGGACACTGGAAAAAGAACTGTTCAACTACCGTCTGAGCAAGTGCAGAATGGTGGTGGAGTGTGCTTTTGGACGTCTCAAGGGGAGATGGAGAAGCTTACTGACTCGCTCTGATCTCAGTGAAACCAATATCCCCGTTGTTATTGCAGCTTGCTGTGTGCTCCACAATCTCTGAGAGAGCAAGGGAGAGACGTTTATGGCAGGGTGGGAGGTTGAGGCAAATAGCCTGGCTGCTGATTACGCCCAGCCAGACAGCCGTACAATTAGAAGAGCACAGCGGTACGCGCTGTGCATCCGGGAGGCTTTGAAAGCTAGGTTCCTCAGTGAGCAGGGTAACCTCTGACTATTACATTTGTTTAAAGAGAAGCTGAACCTGCCCCCGTTCCTTTACCCAGTTAATGTTGACTATCCTCTCCAGTTAATACCCCGTTCACCCCCTTCCAACACACGTTTAAAAATAAAATAAATGGAACTTTGTTAATGAACACCGTTTTCTTTATTACTTTTCGGGACTCTGTGTGTGGGGGCTATGTGACTTTGTGGCGGGGGAGGATGGTTACAGATCCCCTGCTGCATGGTTCTGTGATCCAGGCTAAGGACCGCTGCATAAGATCTCTAACCGCCCTCCCCCGCCACAAAGTCACATAGCCCCCCCCCACACACACACAGAACATGAAAACCACCTCCCAGACTGACCATGGTGCCTAGTGACTGCAATGTGTGTGTGACCTTCTGCTGAACCTGCCCCTGTGTCTGTACCCTGGTAAAGGTGACTGTCCTCTCCAATTACCAACCCCCTTCCCCCCCTTCAAACACACTCTCCTCTAAAAGAATATGACGGAAACAGTAATTAACAGAAAAGTATTTTTNGTAAAGGTGCCTGTCCCCCCCAATTCCCCCCCCCCTCCCCCCCCCCCCCCCACTTCAAACACACTCTCCTCTAAAAGAACATGACCGAAACAGTAATTAACAGAAATGTATTTTTTATTAGCAACTACACAGTTAGGGGATGACATTGAGACGGGGGCTTGGGTGAGGTGCTTTTGGAGTGAAGGAAAGGACTTATCAAAACTTTGGGAATGAGAGCTGTCTGGTACTTGAGCAGTCTGCAGGGGTGGAGTGACAGTTTTCACGGCCCCTGCCGCCCCTCCTTCTTGGGACTTTGGGTGAGGGGGGTATGGGACTTTGTGGCAGGGGAGGGCGGTTAGAGAGAGACTGCAGCGGGACTCTGTCCTCCTGCCTCCAGTCCTGCAGAACATCCACAAGGCACCGGAGCATGTCCGTTTGCTCCCTCATTAGTCCAAGAAGCCTGCTGGTCTTCCTGCCGCCACCTCTCCTCCCGTTTGCTGTGTGATCACTGGTATTGCGACAAGTTCTCCCTCCACTGGGTCTGCTGGGCCGCCTCAGCTCGGGAGCAGCCCATAAGTTCTGAGAACATATCATCCCGTGTCCTTTTCTTTCTCCATCTAATCTGCGCCAGCCTCTGGGAGGGGGTAGGTATGCCGGGGTAGGTCGGGAGACAGTCACAGCTGTGGGATGGGAAAAAGGGAGTGAATTCCTCACACAGATACATTTTTGTGAACAATGAACATAGTCTTTCTCTGTGAACAAGACCATGCACAGTACCTATCACATATGCACTCAGGACAAGGTCGAACCTGCCCCCGTTTCTTTATCCACTTACTGTTGACTATCCTCTCCAGCTACATACCCCATTCACCCTGTCCCTCCCCTTCCAACACACATTTAAAAATAAAATAAATGGAACTTTGTTAATGAACACCGTTTTCTTTATTACGGATTTCGCGGTAAAGTGTTGAAACTGGGACGCAGACTGTGGTGGGGAGCGGGTGTAGTGATGGAAAGAACGCTTCTAAACTCGAGGAATGATAGGCTCCTGCTCCTAGAGTGGTCCACAGTGGCGGACTGGTTGTTTCAACGGAGCCTGCCACCCCTCCTTTTCGGGACTCTGTGTGTGGGGGCTATCTGACTTTGTGGCGGGGGAGGATGGTTACAGATCCCCTGCTGCGTGGCTCTGTGATCCAGGATAAGGACCGCTGCACCTCTATTTCCTCATTTCCTGAATAAGGGCTGTCTAAGGGCTCATAAGGGCTGAATTTCGCTGTCTAAGGGCTCATGCGATCAGGCCCTTAGACAGCGATTAGACAGTTTGTGTGTGTGTGTGAGGGGGGTCCTTATCCTTATGCAGCGGGCAACTGCACCTCTATTTCCTCTCCACAGTCCACCAACGGTGCCCATTCTAGGCTCCCAGCTCCTCAGATATCACTTCTCTTGGGCAGAGACATGCCCCCCTCCCTGTCCTGAGAGGGGTTTTTCCAGGCTGCCCAGTTACCTGCCTACACTGTGTTATTCCCAGACTGTCTAGGTAGGCCAACATCTGCGCTTTGCTTTCTCCTCAGAAGCCACAAACAGTGTCATTGCCCCCTGTTATAAGTTACCACACAGCTCTTTCTAAGCAAGCACAGCCATCCTTAAGGCAGAAGCATTACAGAGAAAACATATAAATAAAACTCAACAAGAGTTCCTACGTCTCATGCTAAAAACTTATCGGAAATCACCCATCAGTCTTACGGGGCCTCAGGAGGCTGCTATCCTTCTAACCCTTTGGACAAAAGGTCCTGTCCATTTGCTGGATAAGAATGAAGGCCCTGAGTCAGTTTAAACTCAGGCGGTTTATCCAAACCTCCTTTCTTTGTCTGTTGGTCCCTGGAGAATCCAGTTTGAGCCAGTATATGTGAGTTCTCCAGGGGGTGGTACCTCTCTGGAGGTGTACAGCCTGAGTGAATTTGCTTAACCACCCCCTGTTTTTCTTAATTCCTGGAGGGCTCTGGTCACCTTCCCACAGGGAATTAAATACAATCCCTGGCCCACAAAAATACATAACTGTGGCATTTGGGGCATCTAATAAAATGTTCTTAAACAATAACCAATTATCAGTCACATTTTTCTGATTAAATTCTTCCTCTCAGCTGATTTGTGTCATGATTGTTTTCAGCTTTGTGAAACTGGTCCTTTGGAAGCACCAAGTTAATACATAATTGGTCTGGACTTTTATTCTAATTTCACATAATAAATATGATCAAGTCATGATCACTTGTACCTAAGCTATCATTAATTTTTAGTTCTGTGATCCATTCCTTTTTATCTGTCAAAGCACGGTCTAATATAGAATTCCCCTATGTTTGATGCAACACTGTTTTGAGTTAGGAACTGGTCACTTATAATATTTAGAAATTCCAAGGATGTATTAGTACTGGCAGTGTGAAACTTCCAGATTTGTCACTCAAACTGAAGTCCTCCATTTTTCCCATACACATTATAGGTCAGGAGCTGATCAGCCTGTTCCCTAGAGTGATTTGGTGGTCTGTAGTAGACATCAACTAATACTCCATCTTGTGTTCTATAGATTCATAGACTGTAAGATCAGAAGGGACATCATGATCATCTAGTCTGACCCTCCTGCACATCACAGGCCTCAGAACTTCACCCACCAATTCCTGAAATAGACCCATAAACTTTGGCTGCGTTACTGAAGTCCTCAAATCACAATTTAAAGACTTCAACTTACAGATTTGAAAACTTGAAGTTTATCTGTTAAGACATTGAGCCATAGGCCTTGTCTATACTACGAAGTTTTGTTGACAAAAGTCAGGTTTCATCGACAAAACAGTGGAGGTGTACACACTACAAAGCTCCTCTCACTGGCAAAACTCTCCTGCTTTGCCAACAAAATAAAACCACCTCGACAAGAGGCATTGAGCTTTTTGTGGCAAAGTTAGATGGACAACATGTCGGTGTAGACACTGCGATAAGCATTCAAGATAATTTTCTTCTGAGCAGTCAGTGGCTCAGGAACTGATGTCATTTTTTACATAGACTGCCACCTGCCCTCCCTTTTTGCCCAATTAATCCTTCCTAAATAGGTTATTATAACCATTGATTTTTAACATTCCAGCCATGCAAATCATCTCACCAGGTTTCAGGAATACCAAACTGATCGAATATATGCTAATAAACGAGCAGTTTCTCTTGTTTGCTATCCAGGCTCCTAGCACTGATGAATGGGCAATTAAAGAATTTTTTTCTCTTCAGATCCTTTGATTCTTTAATTTTGTTCTCAACATTTCAATTTTATGCCAAATAAATGCTCACGTAGTCTCTCTTTTTACCGTCCCCTTTTGTTATTAGTTTAATGACTTCCTGACTACTCTAGCCAGCCTGTCCCCAAGGAGATTGGTTCCCCATCTACTGAGGTGGAGACACCCAAACTATATAGCCCCCTCTCCTCATAGAAGGTGGACCAATATTCCACAAACCCAAAACTTTCCACACTACATCACTTATTTAACCAATGGTTCACTTCCAGAATCTTCTGCTTTCTGTCTTTCTTCAGTTATGGGACAGAAAGGATTTTGGAGAAGATCACTTGGACATTCTACTTCTGCAGGACACTTCTGAGGTCCCTGAAGTCATCTGTTATCTGTGAGATAGCCCGTGACACAGTATCAATAGTGCCGAGATGAACCATTATCACTAGATCCGTGCCATCAGCTTCAGAATGCTATCCAATCTTTAAGTGACGTCTCATGTCTTGGCTTTGGCAAAACAGTACGCTGTTCTGTTCTCTCCCTGTTTCTTGCAGAACTGAGTGGGGAGGAGCTAAAGTGGGGAGCAAACAAATCCATAAGTCACCCTGATATTCCTATTGGAAATTGTCGTCTGTGGAAGGTCAAAATTTTCAGGTCCCAGTGGCCTTAAGAGAAATGGGAGAGGAGTGTATTTACCTTCTGGTTTTTGAGGAGTTAGAAGTCACACTTTTAAGCTTTTCTCCACAATCGTAAAGGCTAGAAACGTACTAGTTTTAAAATCTGAAAGCTGAGTTTCTTGTGTAGTCACCTGACTCCAGCAGCTGGAACTTTAAGAAAAACACCAAATATTGCAGGACCCACAATAAAACCATGATAGTTGGCAACACTACAAGTCATGTGATTTTTACCAATGTGTGACATAGAGAAGGGACTGAACTGATGGGGGCAGAATAGAGGGGTTTGGGTGGGGACAGAACTGATGTGGGGCTGGGGGACAGGATTAATTGCTGGGCAGGAGGCGGGAAGATGTGGGGGTGAGAGCTCTTACAGAAGGGGCCAAAATCACCTTATCCAGTACATGTGGAAGAGGGGGCAACACTAATTGTCACATGCACACACCCTGGGGATGAGCAGGGGGAGTTCAAAAGTCAAGAGCCTGACAAAAAAACCCTCCCACAATACAATCTTTTCTTAAATTGTCATGATATTTTGGGCTGATCTAATGATTTTTGATCTCTTGAAGTTGGCAATACTGATAATACAGAAGTTCATACCCAGCCCTGATTTGTCCACTACATACAGCTTCCTCAGTACCAGTCTGCTCTACTCAAAGCCACCAGTTGCACCTGTGGCCACAGCTTCCTTCTCCTGTCAGCCATACTCAGTAGCTTCCTCCTGCTCTTTATAAGGAAGCCCCTGATCCAACCTAGGTGTGCTTCTTTAGTAAGCGGGGTTGGCTAGACCCATCCGTCCGCCCCTTAAGGAGTGAATCACCCTATTACACTTCTGAAAGGACAGTAAGAGTGCAAAGCAAAGCACTCAAAAGGTTGCTCGTGCAAACTTAACTCTCTCCTCATGCATCATTATGATATCATCTTTAATTACACGATCATGTATATTTTCCCCTATAAACAGGGCTCCAGAGTATTGGGCACCAATTCATTGGGTATTCATACATTAATAGATCATAAATGAGACAAGGCTCTTTTGTAGTTCTGCCTCAAGCCACACATACCCACACATTATAATTTAACCTCCACTCATCTTTCTTTCACACATATATGCACAGATCTCTTTCAGCCCTCTGATATAGGCACAGATCTGCAGTGCCAATGGAACATTGTGAGATAATTAGTAAAAACAAAGCCACCATTATCCCCATCAAAATCAGTGCATGTGCATAAAGTACTGTATTTAAAAATCTCATAACTCGGTCAAATCAAAACAAAATGTCACCGGATCACTGAAAGGCATATCTGTGATCAAGGGACCACATCTCTTCAACACCTCAACTTTCTACTACCTACCATTCCGGAACCAGAGCTATTAAAAAAAGATCACTACTATATATATATATACATCTCTACCTCGATATAATGCTGTCCTCAGGAGCCAAAAAATCTTACTGCGTTATAGGTGAAACTGCATTATATTGAACTTACTTTGATCCACCGGAGTGTGCAGCCCCCTCCCCCCCACCCCCCCGGACACTGCTTTACCGCATTGTATCCGAATTCGTGCTATATCGGGTCGCGTTATATCGAGGTAGCAGTGTGTGTGTGTGTGTATATATATATATAGAGAGAGAGAGAGAGAGAGAAACTATTTTCCTCACTCTTGTCATTCTGAACCATTTTTGCTCAGACTTTCCAAAATTTCAGCCCAAAAGGTAGAAGTTGGACCTAGTTATAAAGAACTGGAAAAGACCCTTTAGATGGAAACTCTTGTACAATCTTCACTGTAATAGACATCACCATATACTCCACATTCTAAGCCTCACTTGCACCTAGACTAAAATCCAACAAACAAAGAATAACAAATAAAAGTTCCTAGAACTTCTGCTGTGTTTATCTTTCTCTTTCACTTCTGCTCTGACTCCTTTTCTTACATCCTGAGCAACCTATGTGTTAAATGGCTGGATAAAGTTCTTGGAAGTCTCAGAGTCTTTGATCTTTGAGTCTAATTTCTTGTAGATTGTAAAGCTCAGAAGGACTCAGTCAAGTTTCTCCCAATTCCCTTTTGTAAATTCAGGAAGGGGCATATTTAGTGGTTGAACATACACCCGAGAGCCAGAAGTCCTGGTTGGGCTCTGCCACTGACTTCCTTTGTGATTTGGGCCTTATTTTCCGAAGCATTGAGTACTCTGAGCACTCGCTGACTTTAAAATCAGGCTATTAATCTATCCATGCCTCAGTTTCCCAATCTGTAAAATATCATCTCTAATATCACCTGGATAATTATAAATAATACTTGATTAGGACTCTCAAATTTCTCTTAGGTCCTCTGATGGAAGATGTTACATGTTTGTAATACAAATAAATAATAATAATGCTTTGCACTTCTATAACACTTTTCATAGAAAGATACGCAAGAGCTTTCCTAATGTTCATTCGTTAAGCCTGAGGTGTTATTATAGCCCTTACTAGGTACTATTATACCCACTGTTATGCAGTGCCTATTATTATTTTACAGGTAGGGAACTTGAGGAACTGTGAGGTTAAGTGCCTTGTTCAAGTTTACAGAGTGAGTCAGTGGCAGTCATGAACGGAGCCTAAGACACTTGACTGCCAGTCCTCAATCTCAAATAACTAGCTGACACATCCTTTTATTTAGAAAAAGTGCCAATCTCCCTTGTGGGGAAGGACTGATGAGATGCATGTTGTTCCCAGTTGCTTCATGGTTGGGCTAGGCGTGATCATTACAGCTCTGGTGGAAAACGGTGTAGGTAAATGGAGACAGTCATAAAAGTCACAAACACAATTTATAGTAAGGAGGATTGATGTGTGCAAAAGTGCAGAAACATATATTTCTATTAAGGTTCATTCAGCTGCAAATACACTCTCACTTCCTTCCTTCTAATATTGATGTCCAGTAATATTTGACTATGATGGAGAGTATCTCTTTTTGTTTTGGAATGTATTCTTAATACATCATCTTCTGAACAGGACAATAACTACACAAGTAGTCCTGACACTATAATACTGTGGGGACTGGAATAAAGAATATTGTGAGTGTGGCAGACAGAAGACTCTAAAGGACAAATTTGCAAGAGGTAGAAATTCATGTGTGTGTTCCTGCAAAGGTGTACCCTCAACACATGTGGAGCTTGGAGGGTAATTTGTCTGATTTGTGTATACAATTACCATAAATGCATGTGCAGTACGCTGGCCTAATGAGTTTGATCATAGCGCCCTCTGGAGGCTGGTCACAGTGACCGTACAATCCATTCCTATCTCCTGGGTAGAGAAGATTAGAGAGACAAGGTGGGTGAGGTAATGTCTTTTATTGGACCAACTTCTGTCGGTGATAGAGACAAGCTTTCAAGCTGCACAGAGCTCTTCTTCAGGTCTGGGCTTTTTGTGGCTTGAAAGTTTGTCTCTCTCACCAACAGAAGTTGGTCCAATAAAAGTTATTACCTCATCTATCTTGTCTCATATGGGACAAACATGGCTAAAAGTACACTGCATAGAGAAAATCCTAAACTCAAGTGGCAGAGACTTGGTTTTTTGATGTGACTGTGCTGGGTTCAATCCTTAGAACCATGGTGTTTATATGCCTATGCTGCAAAGGCTAGTTATCATGTACAGTAATGGGTGGACTTCCACACATGCATTGGCTTTGATTGGTTTATTTCACTGTTTTTAATCTCTGCACTTTTTGGGGGATCAGCGCAAATATCTAAAAGTTATTCATAGGAACTTTGGGAGCAAGGTAGGTTATAGACATTCCATTAGTTGCTCTCAGCCTGTAAATTTTGGTTCTGCGTTTTGATCTTCAGTTTTGGAGGAGCAGAAGTAGATGTGAAAAGTAAATGGTACTGTTAGAGTATATCTTTCTTTTTATTTTCTCTTCCCCCCCTCCTTCACATAAAAACACCTTTTTACCATGGCTGTGTTGTCTTCTGAATGTCTTTCCTCATTTGCTCTTCTTTTGCTTTTATTTTGTGCTTTTCCTACTTTACTCTCATTTGGTGTCCCCCCTTCCCCCCGTTTTTGTTGGACTCCCAAAGTACAGCGCTTACAGAAGGAAAATGGTGTCTTTTCTTAGTATCAATTTATTTTCACATGAAGATGGCTGCAAAATAGAAACAAAGTGAAACAGACTAATTCTAGTCAGTTTCTCCTTGCAGCCAGCTCCATATGTAAAGCACTAGATGTACAGTGAAACTGAATAACCCTGGTCAGTTTCTCTTCACAAGCTAGAACTGCCTCCAGGTCACATTTTCACTAATTTGGTGTGCTTCAATTTTGGGTGTCCAATCTGAGACACCCTGTGCTAGATTTCCACAGGTGTGTTGAGCTGAACAAGATCTGGGTGGTGGTGGTACTGGTGGGAGGGTAAACATGAGAATGTGGAAGTGGGGCAAGAGGAATACTGAGGGAAGATATCTGGGAATGTGGGTTGCAGGAAAGAAAACAATGGAGATTGATGGGATTGTAGAATACAAGGAGACTAAAGAGGGCAAGGAATAAGGGGACAGAGATGGAGAGGTGGGGAAACATGTGGGGCAAAAACTATGGGAAAGCATGGAGGGAGAGAGACCCGGATGGACATAG
The DNA here is from genome assembly GCF_013100865.1 of Trachemys scripta elegans. Classification (NCBI taxonomy): domain Eukaryota; kingdom Metazoa; phylum Chordata; order Testudines; family Emydidae; genus Trachemys; species Trachemys scripta. The sequence continues at coordinate 50,114,971 of NC_048305.1, read as the reverse complement.
CAGCAGAGGAGAGAGGGAAGAGGGGGAGGGAGGGAGGCAGGGCAGTGATAAGGGAGGAGGAACAAATTACAGAAACTGTTACCATTGCAGAGCTTTAAGAAAGGATGAGTGGAGTCCCCATTCAAACAGCCAGGATGGGAGGATCCCTTTTTTGTGTGCTTTTATCCTAATTAAAGTATATTGGACTAGGCAGACATTTAATAGATTTCAGGGATGATTATAAAAACAGAAGCTGTTTCTTCTATAGTAAAAATAAGTAAATAACAGCGCTTTCTCTTTCCACAGCACTTTTCACTGATAAATTGCAAAGTGCTTTACAAATGTCAACTACTAAGTCCTCACAACCCCGAGAGGCAGTGAAGGGCATCACCCATTTTACTGATGGGGAAGCTGAGCATGGATTGGTTAATGACCTGATTTGAGCATCCATTACTCCAGCTGAAATCAATCAATGAGTGCTCAGCATCTCTGAAAATCAGGCTCTAAGTCATTTGCTCAACGTCGCACAGCAAGATGGGTACAGACTCCAGGTGTTGTAGGGTTGTCATTTGTCCCATCATCACGTGGATGAGGCTGTAAGAAAATAGTGGGCTGTGACTGTTGAGGAAACTGTGTTAACATACACTATAATTTTCATAGTTGCCACAAATTTGAGTGGGGTTGTGATGCGTTGTGCCAGGTTACAATGTCCTCACTCAACTTTGACCCAGCTCCTCTCCATCAGCCTGGCCACCACTCCATCAGGATGGGTGGCTGGGCCAAATCTAAGGAAGTGGCATTGCAACCAGGTGCAGGGGGTCACATCTCCACTCCAATTTAGCCCTGCATCATGACCGTGTGAGGGAGATGGTGGACATGGATGATGGAGCTGGAGAGCCATGCTGGTTGGGGTCCCAGAGGACTCGCCCCACTCACTGCTGAGGTTGGTGAGGGCCCCACCACCTGGGCTTGGCCTTGCCCTGTGGAAGTTCCTCCTTGGCTGGGTGGCATGGGCCTGCCAGCAGGACCGGCTCTAGGTACCAGCAACCCAAGCACGTGCTTGGGGCGGCACCATTCCAGAGGCGGCATTCCGGGAGGTTTTTTTTTTTTTTGCTTCGGCAGTTGCGCTCTCTGAGGTTTGTTTTGTTTTTTTTGCTGGGGAGGGCGGGCAAAAACCTAGATCAAGCCCTGCCTGCCAGTACCTTCGCCTTCCCCAGCTCTAGGATAAAGAGCCCCTCGGCCAACTCCAGCTACTAGCAACTACCCCCTCGGCTCCTCCTCCCTTCACCCTCCCTCGGCGAGATGCGCACGCGCCGCTCTTCTCCCCCACCCCCGCCGGCGGAACCCCATTCTTCACCGCAGACCGCGCGTGCGCGGTGGCCGCGGAGCGTCCCCTTCAGCCCCGCTCGGCCTGCTGTCTCCCGCAGTGGGCCTGTCAATAAAGGTTGAACAAGGCTGGCTCCGCCGTAGGCCTGTGTTGACGCCGCTGGGGGGGTGCCGATAAAGTTGCGCGCGCGGCCGCGGCTCTGGCGGGTGGGCGGTGCTTGCTTTGAACAAAACTTTATTGTTCCACCGTGGTGGTGGCGGCTGCGCGCAGGATGCGCTAAGGCTTCCCCCGCCCGGCCTCGGCATGTCAGGCAGCCGGCAGCCGCCGCAGCAGCACCCCCCGGCCGGGCAGGGTGCCGCGGCCTCCGCCGTCACTTCGGCTTCATCGTCATCGGCGCCGGGCTCCTGTTCCTCGTCCGCGGGCCTGGGGGGCCCCGCGCGGCCTGTGCTGGTGGCGGCCGCCGTCTCGGGCTCCGGGGCTGCGGCCTCTGGGCTTTCCCGGCTGGCGGGGGCGGCTAGGCCCGGCGGGAGCGGCGGCGGCGGCTCCTCGTCTGGCGGCGGCGGCGGGAGCAGGAAGAGGCCGCTGCTGACCCCGCTCTGCAACGGGCTCCTCAACTCGTACGAGGACAAGAGCAACGACTTCGTGTGGTGAGTGCGGCCGGGCCGGGGGGCAGGACACGCACCTCCCCGCTGCTCCCTAGGCTGTCCTGGGGGGAGGGGCTGGTGATGGTGCGGGCGTTGGGGGAAGTTGAGGGACGTTGATGGGTTTTCTGGGCAGCTGGGGTTTGGTTGGAGCGGGGGGCGGCGTTCTTGCCTCTTGCTTGCCCTTTGTATGCCTAACAAGACTCGGCAGGACTTTCCACCCACATCCACCTACAGAAGAAGATCTTTTCTCTTCTTCTCTGAGATGCCGCCTCTGCAGATCTCACTGACACCACAAATTAATGAATCCTGACCGAACAAATCATGGCGTTTTCACCTGATGCTCAGTACACTTGGGCCCTAGCAGGTGGTGGCCAGGAGCAGATTTCAGAGATACAAGTTTCCCTTTGGGAATGTGCCTAGCACTCAAAAATTCAGCCTTGGGCGGGTCACAATAAGTGCCCAGCTGACCATATTTCAAGTTATAGGGAACTAGGGGAGAGACCTAGCCTACTATGGGAAAAAGTGTGTGCAGTATGTTTACACTGAATGCTTTATAAGAATAGTTGTGTTTTAAAATGGTTAGCTGGCTGTGTTTAACCATAACTTGACTTTAAACATGATTATCCTCTTCAGTGCTACTGTTGTACATCGGGTGAGTTAATGTTTTCTAATACAATGTATTTTTGCTGTAGAGATAAGCCCTGAAAGAATGGGTCTTAGTGTGTTTGTAGATTACTTACAGGTGCAGTCCAGTCTTCTGGTTAACAAACCGCTAACCAGTATAGCGCACAAAGAACTGGTTGTATGTGGCAGTACTGTCTCACAGCACTTGAGACAAGCATTTTGCCTAGCTGAAGTTACAAGGTGCTTAAGTACAGCATGTTGCAGTAGCGAACTGTTAAGTTACAATGGCAGAGATCACTGTGGTGCATCAGGAAAGAATGGTTTGCAACAAACTTTAGCTGGAAAAACTAAATGCCATGACTGCTACCTAAGCATCCAGAAAGAATAATAGAGCCCTTTTCCCTACAAAATGTAAAACACATCGGCAAAGGTCAGTCATGTATCTCCAAGAGAGAGTGTGCTCACAGCTCTTGTACAGTGCCTAAATTCTTCCCCTTACATATTTGGCATTGCTTTCTTCTTACTTATGTTGAGCCATTTATAATTGCACATACGTGATGGATTTTAAGGAGAAAGAGTAATCACTGTGTCATCCTTTAGCAACTCTTGGTAGAGCCCTGTGCTGGTACAAAATTTGTATTCACGATCTGTAAAAATGGTCGGTGGATATCCACACCTGCAGGTATAAAACGGATTTGCATGGATTTGCAGGGCTCTATCTCTTGGACAGGAAAGAACCCACTGAAGAGTTCTCCTGTCCACTCCTATGAGATTCTGAAGAGGAGTCAACAATCTCTTGATCACTGGTATTGAAATATGCTGATAGAACTAACAAAATCAGCATGGACTTGTCTGTTTCTTGGAAGGTCAGTAACAATTGCACATGTATCAGACCAGTACCTAAAACCAGATCAGTAGGAAATGTGAACAGTGATGATAAAGGTGTACCTGCAGTTCTCCAAAAAATTTAGGTTAATTTGTAGTAGCAGGTTAAGCATTAACAATAAAATGGTTTCTTGAGGTAGTGCCTTGCTGTCACTGATGGCAATCTGCCTTTAAAAAAGAAAGCATTAACAATTCCTATCATTAATAGGCCCCAAACTTTCCAGCTGGTCTCAATCAGCTACAAGAGGCAAAGTTTTAATTAACAGATGGATGAATGCAATGAAATATAACCAGACAATATGGGCGGGTGGTAATGCACCATTTTTAGAGTGGTAAATGTGATGGTGATGTATTGATGATGTATGTTGAAGGTTTAGGCTCTTCAGTGAAGTCAGGCTGGTGGACTGTTAATGATTTTTGTTGGGGGTGGCTGTTTACAAGACTGCTCTGTATAGCTGTTGGTATTTGGGTTTAAGATTTGGTGGAAGATATCTATTACTATGTGTGCTATAGTAGCGCACACAGGCTCCGATCAGGCTTAGGGGGCCCCATTGGGCTGGATGCTAGAGATACACATTGTAAGCTCCTCAGAGCGGCGATTGTCTTGCTAGCTAAATAGATAAGACAAGCAAAGGGTGGTACAAAGGAAGTATTATTGCTATTGTACAGATGGAGAACTGAAGCTATCTAGTGGGGTAATTATAATTTGAGAGAAGGGGCCACAGAGGTTGAGTGACTTGCTCAGTGAGTGTCAGTGTTAGTGGCAGAACTGGAGATGGAGTAGAATCCACATCTGTTAACTCCACTCCCCTCCATACACTCAACAACATCAAGATTAAGGAGATGTGGTTGGATTGGGGCTTTGGATTGAGAAGGTTGGTGGGTGGGTTCAACTGGTGTGTTGACAACTTTTTGTGAGAAGTGGGATGGTTTGGTTGGAAGATAGCACTGTTGGGGTGGATGTTAGTGAGAGGAGATGGTTGGGAGATGACATTGTTGAGGAGTTGGTGGTTGGGGGACATGATCCCCTACCTAGAGTACTTATGATCAGTTTAGGCACAGCACAGCACTAAATGTAGCAGGGAGAAAGAAGGTTAGAGGGAAGAGAGGTCAAAGGATACAACAATAAGGTGGCTTATTGGCTTGTTGAACTTGGCTTATTGTCATGGACTTCTGTGGGCAGTAGGTATTTCCCTAGCCTTTTTAACATTTATGAAATAATGTCATCCTCAAAACATAATTGCCCTGTCAATTAATTACAGTAACAACACTGAGATAATGCTATATCTGTGTGACACAGAGGTAAGAATCTAAACTGGATGACTCTCTTTGGAGTTGTGTATAATATATGAAAACTCAAATGTGTGTGATTTCAGAGCCGTACATTTCAATTTAAATAAATCTTTGATTATGGCCAGCCTGAGAAGCAAAAATTTCCCATAAAGAAAAAACTCAGACACTTTCCAAAAGACAGTATGCTACAGGGAATAGTTGGCGATCCCTCTGCATGTGAACCATGAGTTGTAACAAAAGGTACACCTGCAAGATCTGTGGTAGCTTCTGTTGATACCAGGCTGAAGCTGAGAAATAGAGAAATGGGTTTGAGTGAATGGGATTTGCAAAGGTGTATGCAGAAATCATACTTAATATTAGTGGTGTTTATGCCCATAACCTCTGTGCAGTACTTTAAAAATGCTTACTCAGCAGTGTGATTGCTAAGCTGCAATGCAAAGTTTGGCCTAGGTTGCTGGTTTGGATTGTGAAATATTTAGCAAACATTAAATTGTTGGAGTATCTCTTGTGTACAAGTTGTAGTACATTTCAGCCAATATCTGGGGATACAAAGTGGAGAAAACTGTATACAGGATGAGCTTTTTGTGTTAGTACTGCACTAGAGAATACTATTCACTATCAGGAGTTTACATCCCGTATTAACACAGAGAAGAAAGAGTGTTTAAATACAGGATAACAGTTCTATCAGGCTTTTTTCTCCTTGTCTATGGGGAAGTTGATGGGAAGAGGAAGTCTCTGATCATGGAGGATCTCCTCCCCTGACCTTGTGACACACTTTACTCTTTAGTACTCCTTTCTAGGCACCACATTAATTCTGAACAGGATGCTGGACAGAACTCTTTCCAGAATGGTGTCGTGTTGCTGCTGCTTTGGAGCAGAGCATGTTGCTTCTTCAGTGACTGTAATGTTTCATAGTAGTACTTGTTTCTGAGCTCTGAGAACAAACAGCAAGACTTGGGCATTGCTTATGCACTGAGTTTTGTTTGCAGACTTGAATTTTGGAAGCTCATTGCTTTGCTTTTTGTCTTCCTTTCATTTGAAAAGTCAGGATTACAGGATGATAAACCTAATGATAAGAAAATATAAGCCGTTCACGGAGCTGATCCATTGTTACAGGCATACATGTATTAGTGGCCTAGTAGAGTCTGCAGGATATTAGTACTGTGCTTTGTCAACAATAAACCTGGCTGCGTACCTTCATCCCTTAACAGAGCTTGTGCTCATTGAGCTTAAGGTCTGCTGTGCCAGCTGTCTCTGCAGGGCTGGGGCAGCACACAGAGGGAACACACCCACACAGCCAAACATCTAACCACAGGAGTGTTCAGAAACCTGTTAATCCTAATGTCAGACATAGACCTGTCCATATTAATTCAATTTGTAATGTGCTGTATTTGGGGAATGCATCCACAAACACTATACAGCTGGTGTAAAACTAAACAGCCCATTTGCTGACACACAGATTGATAGAACTGCATCATCTATTACTGCACTGTCTGCCCATCAAAGACTGGATCAAGTTCTAAGGCCTGGTCTTGATCATTGCCTGGTCCCAGCTTACTGAGAATCTTTATCTCATATACCACCTTCCCTTCTGCACTGATGACTTCATGAGTTGGCAATCCCCTTGGGCGACAAGAAACTCTCAACAGTTGGGGTAAGACTAGTATAAGTAGGAGACGAGCCTGTTCAGAAGCCAGCACAATTCAGTCTGTGGAACTTCTTGCCAGAATCTCTGAGGATAAGAATATGACCATGTTTTGGACAAAATGCAAGACTCCTCTGTTTGACTTAGTTGCCTCAGTCGTTCATGTCTGTCTGTCTCTATTAAAAAAAAAAAAAAAGTGTGTGTATAGTGTGACAAAGTTCCTCCTCTATCTTGGTGGGTCCTGCACTTATTGGTGGATTTTCTTGCCTCAGAGATTCACCATGTGGGTTGGGGAACTGCCCAGAGACCTTCCCCTCTGAAAGAACCCACAGTCCAGGTCAATTGGGAGGTTTGGGGGGAACCCGGGCTCGCCCTCTACTCCGGGTTCTAGCCCAGGGCCCTGTGGACTGCAGCTGTCTATAGGGCCTCCTGTAACAGCTGCATGACTGCTACAACTCCCTGGGCTACTTCCCCATGGCCTCCTCCAAACACCTTCCTTATTCTCACCACAGGACCTTCCTCCTGGTGTCTGATAAGGCTTGTGCTCCTCAGTCCTCCAGCAGCACACTCACACTCTCTCAGCTCCTTGCACCCAGCTCCTCACACTTGCACCTAGGGTTACCATATTTTAATTTTTAAAAAGGAGGACACACCATGGGGCCCTGGCCCCGCCCCAACTCTTCCCCCTCCCCTGAACGCTCCGCCCCCTGCTCCTACCCCTCCCCTGCTTCCCGCGAATCAAATGTTCGCGGGAAGCCTGAAACAGGGAGGCAGCAGGTGAGCTTGGGTGGGGGCGGGGTGCAGCGCGGCCCAGTCTGGCCGGTCCAGGCCAAGAGGCCCTGGCCCCGGCGTCGCCCGCCTGCCCGGCTCGGGGGCACTGGCCCCCGGCCCCGTGCCCGCACTGCCGGCCCCAGCCCTGGCCGAGCACCGCCAGGCCCTCCCTCTCTATTTTCCCGGACATGTGCGGCTTTTTGGGCCTCAAATCCCTGTCCAGGGGGAAATCCCAAAAAGCCGGACAGGGATTTGAGGCCCAAAAAGCCGGACATGTCCGGGAAAATCCGGATTTATGGTAGCCCTACTCACACCACAAACTGAAGTGAGCTCCTTTTAAAACCCAGGTGCACTGATTAGCCTGCCTTAATTGATTCTAGCAGCTTCTTAATTGGCTCCAGGTGTCCTAATTAGCCTGCCTGCCTTAACTGGTTCTAGCAGGTTCCTGATTACTCTAGTGCAGCCCCTGCTCTGGTCACTCAGAGAACAGAAAACTACTCATCCAGTGACCAGTATATTTGCCCTCTACCAGACTCCTGTACCCCACTGGTTTGGGTCTGTCACAATATATATAATAAAAATAAAAAGCTGTGCTCTGCTATTAAATGAGAGAAAAGAATAGAAGGACAAGTTAGAGAAACTGCAGTGGATTCTACCTGTTGCTCTATATAGGAAGAGACAGAAAAAGTGTGTGTGTGTACACCACTTGCATAGAACACTTAAGATTTATAAAGGGTTGGATACCACGGTGATAGGTACAGTATAACAGTCTAGAAGAAGAAATTTTCAAAGCAGTATAAGGAATTTAGGGACATATCTTCCATCTGAGTTAGGTATTTAAAAGGTGTGTTTCTTAGAATACATTTGTAATGTTCTGTGCACTAGCTGAAAAAGACGATATATTTATTGTGATATGAACCTTCTACTGTTGAAGCACACGGGAAACCAGGTTTCAATAAGTACTGTACTATGACAAATGAAAACCTTCATTTGTCGTCCAGTTGAGATCTGCTCCCAACATTGAGTTGTCCAGAACTTCAAAGCAAGGCTTTGCATGATTCTGTATGGTCTTAGGCAGGGAATCATTTTATACTACATCCATGTGGTTTCCTGAGCCTTTTGGTTTCTTGCCTTTGTGATACTGGTGGTCCCATTGAAGTCATTGAATTAGGAAGTTTTAGCCTTTATTTGTAAGGTCAGCTAGGTAAACAAATACTATTTAGGACTTTGCTGTTCTATTTTTAAGCTTAGTTTAAGACATATTTTTGCATACCCACTTACATTTCAGGAAGCCAATGGTGACTGTGATAAGTATTAAAAGGTGCTAATCTAGTTTCTGCTTATAAAACAGTGAGCTCTGTTGGGGAGCAGTCTTTCAATAATGGAAATGTCAGCCTCCGTTAAGAATGATCTGTCACGTCATATGTGTGTTTTGCAGGATCTGACTGGTGTTTTCCTCAACTATTTTGGCTCTGCCATGTATCCAGTCAAACTGGTATGAAGAAGAATAATTTGGAGAACAGCACAATCTTGGATTGCTAGCATGTTAAGGGAAACTCTGAGTTAGCTCAACTCTGTATCATGTTACAGACCTTGGATACTGCACTTTCCAAACTCTGCACATTAGGGGCATACTGAAGGTGACTCTGTTCTCATGGTAGAAATGGTTTTATAAATGCATGTATTTAGAATCTCTTGTCTGGACATTCCATTCCATGGACACTCTCTACTTTCATGCTAAGGAACATGGTATCAAGAAGAAAGTGAAGGTTTTTATTATTAATTATTTTATTTAAACAAACATGGGGAGCAACGAGTCTCGGAACCTCAAATAATTTCAAAACCTTGATTATTATTTTTAATTTTTAGTCTTTAATAATCTCTCCCTCTCTACTATTAATATATTCTTGTTGGCTAACTTTATTTTTATAATTCTTCTAAGATGAATAATGCCTTGACATTAAACGATTATTAGCTGCGAGACATTGGTTTCAACTCTGAAGTTGGATGCTAATCAAAATGAACAAAAACAATATGCAACCCAAAATGAACCTGCCACTTCATATTAAGGATACTCCATGCTACTTTCTCATTTCTTTTGTGGTTCTCATGCTAAGGAAGGGGCTAGATAGTCTGTAGTTTTGGTCCAAGCTGTTGGGGTTTTTTAAGTGTAGTGTTATGGCCCTCAAACTAAATTGTTCTGAATACATGATTCAGTTGCAGAATACTGAGAATCAGTGTAGTTTATATATTTAGATTCCATCTAGTTTTCAGGGCAATACTTGTCCAATCTGGGGAGGATAATTGACCCAGAGGAGTCTGTTACTTCCACTTCCATTTTCAGTGGGTTTAAGAAATTTGAGATGGACTGGGAGGCACTGTCCTCTTTCCTGCTTCAGGATGGATGAGATAAGACTGGGAGAAGATCCCACTACGCCTCTTGAATGGATGGTGGAAAGTGGGGATCAACGTGTGGGAAATTATTACCCATTTACACCATGCTGAATTGGAGAGAGTGGGGTGAAGAAAGAATCTGTTGTGTTAAACCCTACTTATTTCTGTCTGAGACTGGGTCCCCACCCCCCAAATACATTTTTTCTGCAACAGGATAGGTATCTTTGACATGCAAAGATTTTGCTTTGTTGGCAAACCATGGGAGGATGCTTGTGAAGGGAGCACACCCTTGTTAGAGACTTACTGGGTGGAGACTAGCGTATTTTGCAGCCTCTCGAGTGATACTTATTTGTAAAGGTTCCTTAAAGTGTATTCATTTAACTGTTAACCTTGAAATTTGATATTAGTTGACACATGCATTAGATACAAAATTGTTGTAGTCTTCCTACATGCTGCATCTTGCTAGACAACCATTCAGAATCTTAAAATTTGTGTATTCTATTGCTTGTCTTATCTGTTGGGTGATAATCTGAGATGGGGATTACTTTCTTCTTAATTCCACTCTCATCTGGCCCCTTCAAACATACCACTGCCTCTCGTACTCTAGAAGCCCAAGACTTTCTTCACTTCCTTTTGTCTCCCCACTATTGCTCCATCTTCCTCCTTCTTTTCATGCTCATGGAGAGTGCCATTGATTCTCACAATCTTCACTTTCTCACCATCAACTTTTTGATGGTGATTTATAGATCCTCCCTTAGGGAATCTCCATTTATATATCCTCCCCTATGTCCTAATAAGGAAGAGAGGATGGAAGATAAAATACAGTCAAATGAAGAAAAATCCCATTCAATTACATCATGTAATGGCAGGCAGCTAAAAAGTAACAAGGTTTTAAAATGCTTATTTACCAATGCTAGAAGTCTAAATAATAAGATGGGTGAACTAGAGTGCCTTGTATTAAATAAGGATATTGGTATAATAGGAATGAGGATAATTAATGGGACACAGTAATACCAGGGTACAAATATATCGGAAGGACAGAACAGGTCGTGGTGGGGAGTGGCACTATATGTGGAAAAAGAGCATAAAAAGAAATGAAGTGAAAATCTTAATTGAAGCAAACTGTACCATAGAATCTCTACGGATAATAATTTCATGCTTTAATAATAAGAATATAGCAGTAGGGATACATTACAGACCACCTGAACAGGATGGTGATAGTGACTATGAAATACTCAGGAAGATTAGAGAGGCTGCTAAAATAAAAAACTCAATAATAATGGGGGATTTCAGCTATCCCCATGTTGACCTGGTACATGTCACCTCAGAAAGGGATGCAGAGATAAAGTTTCTTGACACCCTACATTACTGCTTCTTGGAGCAGCTAGTCCTGGTACCCATAAGGAGAGGCAATTCTTGATTCAATCCTAAGTGGAGCACAGGATCTGGTCCAAGAGATGAATATAACTGGACCGCTTGGTAATAGTGACCATAATATAATTAAATTTAACATCCCTGTGTCAGGGAAAACACCACAGCGGCCCAACACTGTAGCGTTTAATTCCAGAAAGGGGAACTACACAAAAATGAGGAGGTCACTTAAACAGAAATTAAAAGGTACAGTGCCAAAAGTGAAATCCTTGTAAGCTGCATGGAAACTTTTTAAAGACACCATAATAGAGGCTCAACTTAAATGTATTCCCCAAATTAAAAAAACATAATAAGAGAACCAAAAAAGAGCCACTGTGGCTAAGCAACAAAGTAAAAGAAGCAGTGAGGCAAAAAGATATCCTTTAAAAAGTGGAAGTTAAATTCTAGTGAAGAAAATAGAAAGGAGCATAAACTCTGGCAAATGAAGTGTAAAAATATAATTAGGAAGGCCAAAAAAGAATTTGAAGCTAGCCAAAGACTCAAAAAGTAATAGCCTCTATATAAATCCATGGTACACCCACATCTTGACTACTGCGTGCAGATGTGGTCGCCCCATCTCAAAAAAGATATATTGGACTTGGAAAAGTTTCAGAAAAAGGCAACAAAAATGATTAGGGGTCTGGAACGGCTGCTGTATGAGGAGAGATTAATAAGATTGGGACTTTTCAGACTGGAAAAGAAACGACTAAGGGGGATATGATAGCGGTCTATAAAATCATGACTGGTGTGGAGAAAGTAAATAAGGAAATGTTATTTACTCCTTTTCATAACACAAGAACTGGGGGTCACCAAATGAAATTAATAGGCAGCAGGTTTAAAACAAACAAAAGGAAGTATCTTTTTACACAACGCACAGTCAACCTGTGGAACTCCTTGTCAGAGGATGTTGTAAGGGCCAAGACTATAAGAGGGTTCAAAAAAGAACTAGATAAATTCATGGAGGATAGGTCCATGATTGGTTATTAGCCAGAGTGGGCAGGGATGGTGTCCCTAGCCTCTGTTTGCCAGAAGCTGGGAATGGATGATGGGGGATGGATCACTTGATGATTACCTGTTCTGTTCATTCCTCCTGGGGCACATGGCATTGGCCACTGTCAGAAGATAGGATACTGGTCTGGATGGACCTTTGGTCTGACCCAGTATGGCCGTTCTTATGTTCTTAATCCTTTACAGTCTGTTTTAACCCTTTCTGCTCTGCTGAGACTGCACTATCTAAAACACTAATGTCCTCTTTCTGCGTAAATCCAAAAGCCTTAATTCCATCCCCATCTCTTTGACCTGTCCAGTGCTTTTAACACCCTCAACTATTCCATTTTCCTTAATTTCTTTTTCCTTTGGGCTTTCACAATTCCATGGTTGACTGGTCTTCAGTGGTTATTTCACCTCTTCCTACTCTCTGCTAATGCCATGCAAGGTTCCATCAGCAGCTTCTTTCTGCTTTTATTCCTTTTTGTCCCTGTCTCATGCTTGCAGTCCCATCTCTGTGCTGATTATTCCAAAGTCTAATTCTTACCCCTCTGTTAATATCAAATTCTTTTTGACATGTCCTGCTGTCAGTTTAGAGTTTTAGCAAAACTAGAGCTTCCCTTCTTTTTTTTGTTTTTTGTCATCCCTGTTCTCCTGTCCTACAATTTTGGACTCATCCTCATGACAGTCTTGTGCAGTAACTGAGCAGTGTAAAAAGAATCAGGTTTTTGACTTTGAAACTGTTTAAGACTTAGCATTGCTTGTCAGGAGGTTTTTTCTCTCTTTTTAAATGTCTTGTTATAAAGGTTCTGTAATTGTGTCTGAGGTTGTTTGTAACTGCTGAAAGCTCTGTGATCAGACATTGTCCTGGTTTCTAATTGTAGTAAATCGTAGATTTCACAACATCTTTCAGTGTTCACAGAATAACTGTTGAGTGTCCATTTGATCTTTAAATTGCCATGGTGCTGTTGCTGTCTTTTTTTAATCCCTTTTACAAACACAAAATATTCCCTCTTAATGATTGGATGGCTGCATTGAACTTTTTAACTATTTTTTTTTCTTGTTTGCTTTTCTTACACTTAAAAAGGCACCATTTTATTTTTACTTGTAGCCCCATCTGTTTTGATATGATTGAAGAAGCATACATGACGAAATGTGGACACAGTTTCTGGTAAGATATTATGTTAAGCAAAATGTCCGTTGATCATCCTGTAAATACTTTCATTATAGTGTGGTTAGAGATTGATTTGCACTGACACTTGGAACTTAATGTTGTTTCTTCATCATTTTGTTTTCCTGCTTAACCCATGTTGATTGACTGAATTAATGGGTAAAAACGGGATTTAAAATTGAGACCTACTAGTCAGAGGGCTAAGGCTAAGTGGCCAGAGTGAAAAATATTTGTGCTACCACATCACTTGTAACTTAAAGCACTTGTATATTGTTTATAGTATACTGTACTTATAGATAAAATATTGACTGTCAACTTTCTATTTAGTAAAGTTTTAAAAATAGTCAAGGATATGATTTTGTTAACAAACTCCTTTTTGAGGGGAGAATTTACTTGTCACTCTTGAAACCAGGGCACCCCCCCTTCCCTTGTCTTCAAATATCTGTTTTTTGCAAAGTTTTACTAGGAATTGCCATATTGGATCATACTCAACATCTGTCGACTGCAGTAACCAGTAACCTGTCTCCTGCAGTGGGTAGGGCTAGGTGCTTCAGAGGAGGGCGGAAGAATCCTGCAGAAGGCAGATGTGTTATAATTTGCCCACCGCATTAATCCTCCTTAATGATCTGATAGTTAGAGATCAGCTTGAAGCATAAAGCTTAATATCACATTTGCATTTTACATAAAGTTAGAATAGAAAACTCTTGTGAGTTTTATCATTCTTTTGGTACATCAACTGATCTTTTAGTAACACTTAACACTACACTCATCCTACAGATTAAGTTTTGTAGTGTGGAATATACTTCTCCCCTGCAGTATTATGCTTCCAGGAGAAGTAGCTGCTGACTTCTACAACTACGTGCCATATGCAGCATGTTGTGCTTGTTGCAAGTCCTTTGAAGTGTCCATGATACAGCACCAATCCAATAATATCAGTCCATTGTTCCAGTCGCTGATCTGAGGAGTGAGATACTAAAATAGTAATGTTACAGAGATGGATGATTGTCCTTGACAGCAAGGTGCACTGTCTGATTAGTGTGTCCCTGGGTTTCCTAGCAGTGAAGCAGAAAGCCCCTTATGGCGTGACATTTATTAATCCACTCTGCTGGAAGGAAGTGGGAGAAACTGAGACCAAAGATGCTTTGTCTGTGTTTCATTTAAAGTTACTGTGGGTGCCAGACAATCCTTTAGTCTAGGGATAATGCCGTTTACTAAGTTTTTTTACAATTCTGGCAAAGTTACTTTATACAGACTCCAGACACTGCTATCATGTACCGGGCTTACAAAAGTGGTAGAAGCTGCCAGAGCATTTATTGACTTCAGATGTAAGATATGGGTCTCCTGGTGGGCAAAGACACTTAGTGTATTACATACTGTCGTTCAACCTGATGTATATGCTGAGTGACGCTTCCTTAACCCAAGGCAGAAACATGATTGTGGCCTATCCAGGTTTTGGATATGAAGCTTTAAATTGCCCTTTTGCTTTAGGACATTACTAGTTAATATTGGAACATTCTGATATCACTCCCTTCTAGATATAGCTTTGTGCTCCATTTACAGTTGTTATCTAACAGGGCGTATGGAGCACCTCATCAAGTGCTGATATTATTTTTCTGCTGTTATCTGTACTACACTTTCATTGTGCCTTTTTCCTCATGGCCTCTAACTTGTTTTCTTTCTTTCTTTCCTTGAATAGCTATAAATGTATTCATCAGAGTCTGGAAGATAACAACAGATGCCCCAAATGTAACTATGTGGTTGATAACATAGACCATCTTTACCCCAACTTTTTAGGTGAGTCTTAGGCTTAATTGTTTGAACTAGAAACACTGTCTCAGGATAAGAGTTTAGCAGTAGTAAAGACAGCCTTGCAAAATTGTCCTGTAAACTTACAATTCTAGGTACAAAATCTACTCATCGGCCCTCATGCTTGTGACTATATCCGGTGGGGTGGGGCAGGTGATGTAAATTGACATAGCACCCCTGATGTCAATGGAGTGATGCCAGTTTACATTAGGGGAGGATCTGGCCCATTGTTATTGGTCTTCTATAAGAAGCAAAATGAAGACCATAGATTAAATCTTTATGAACTGATTTTACTCTACCTCTTACACCATATTTTAGACTATAAGTTATTTACAAGGTGCAGTCGTAAGATACTAGACTGTGTGTGATACAATTTTACTTGGGGTTTAGACTTGGGTTGCATGTGCCATGAGGCGCCATATGGCATGTATATCTTAATTTTCCCATGTATTTCTATCCTAATGAATAAAAATTGAAAGATTGAGGCAAGGGAAGGAAGAAAGTTGGACTAGGAAATATTGAGAAATACGTAAACTTTAGTAGTTTTGTGGGTTGAGCTGATATTTTAATCTTAAGTAAAATAACAAATGAGAGGTCACAGTGACATGAAAACTTTTCAAAAGCAATGATCTCTAATCCAAAATATATTCCTTTAAAAAATAAAGGACAATTCCTTCCCTTCCTCAGTAAGGGTTGGAACCTAGAATGATGGACTGGGTATTCTTAATCATGGAACTAGTCTGTGTCGGGAGTAAAGAAGGAAACTATAGTTACAAAACTTTACAAAAGAGAGGCAAGTGCATTTGGATCTGAATGGAATACCTTATATAAGAGCTTGTTTACACAGGAAAAAAATCCTGCCGTGGCTAGCACATGCTAGTTACTCTGCACTATCTCCCTATGCGGACACTCTTACCATGCGCTGAGTGCCTTTGAGCACATTAGGTTAATGCACTTTGGCTGAGGGCTATATTAGTGCACAGTAAATATGTCCACATGGTGAGTTAGTGCAGGGTAGCTAGTGCAATTTAAATTCACACCCAAACTTACTGCACACTAATTTCCTCATGTAGACAAGCTGTAAGTCCTTTGTTCTGCAGGTTATATTTAGAGGGTGAACCCCTGTAACCCCCATGGAGCTCCACTGAATTCTTTCAGAAAAATACAACAATTGCAATTGGGTGTTTGAGATTATTTAAAATCTTCTGTTCTATTTTTTCATGCCTTGATGTTTCATTCAAACTTTATCTTCCTGATTCACATTGACTCTCCAATATTTATGCAGCTGTGCACCTATATAAATCGTATTTCTGAGATTCTCCCCCCTCTAAGAATGTGGAAAGAAACATTCCTATTTAGAAAGTGCTCCTGTGCATGCACGAACTTCCTTTGTTACAATTACAGACTGAAATGTGGAAATATTTTTTTGGCCATTAAAGTGAGAGAGTGAACTACTCTGATATATAAACTTTTCTTTAATAAAGCTTTTTGAGGATTTTAAAGGAGTTCGAAAGAAACGGGCTTGTTGGGTGTATGGGGAACAGGGGTTGTTAGTCAAAAAGTGAGTAGGGGGAGACTATTTTTTGGTATAATTTTGTTTCACATATTGATTTAAATATTTAGAGTATATGTTAGAAGCTAGTTGTTTGGGGGCTTTTAAAATTTTTTTGGCCTGTTTGATGCTCTTTGCTAATCTGCAGTGAATCAGTTACCACTTCATCTCTTTCACTCTTTTCTGATTGTACTTTACCCAGAGCTGAAACAATTAGTCTAATTAAATGATCATAGTAATTTAGAAAGATGACCTAAAGAAGTTTTGGGAACTACACCTGTCCCTTACTCCTGGTCCTGTTGTGTTTGTGTTTTTAAGGAAAAGTCTCTCCCATGTTGCTATAGGAAAGACAAGAGAGAGAAAGTGAGTAGGTGGGGCGAATCAGTGAAACTGCTTGTAGATAACATTGTCAAATGTTCCCAGTGATCTGAAAATTTTTTTCTCTAATCTTTCAATTAGGTTAATCTTGTTGTTACAATTAACACTTAGTAGGTAAAACAGTCTTCAAGCAGAATTTTTTTTTAATGTTCGTTAAGTTACCCACCCATCTCTTGCCTTAACATGGTGTTTTCTTTCTGATTGTTAGTGAATGAGCTCATCCTCAAACAGAAGCAAAGATTTGAGGAAAAGCGATTCAAACTGGACCATTCAGTGAGTAGCACCGTATGTTTCAACTCTTCTTACTTTGGTTTTATTAATGGTCTTGCATGGGAATTGCTGCATAGCCTAGGTTAATGCAGGACAAATCTCACTATTTATGTGAAGGGAAGAGTTTACTTTAAGGGGAATAAACCTATATCAGTAGCTTTGGATCACAGCAGCCATGTTCATTCTGGCTGTTCCTTCCTTCTCTGCCTTCCATCATGAATGTAGAAGCAAGCAGTTGTCCTACTTTAGATGTCATCAGACATGCTTAATAGTAGGGCTGTTGATTAATCGCGGTTAACTCACACGATTTAACTAAAAAAGATTAATCAGTTTTAATCACACTGTTAAACAATAGAATACCAATTGAAATATATTAAATAGTTTGGATGCTTTTGTACATTTTCAAATATTTGATTTCCGTTTACAACACAGAATACAAAGTGTATGGTGCTCACTTTATATTTTTTATTACGAATATTTGCACTGTAAAAATGATAAACAAAAGAAATAGTATTTTTCAGTTCACCTCATACAAGTACTGTAGTGCAATCTCTTTATCGTGAGAGTGCAACTTACAAATGCAGATTTTTTGTTTTGTTTTTGAGTGCAATTATATAACAATGTGAAACTTTAGAGCCACTCAGTCCTTTCTTGTTCAGCTAATTGCTCAGGTGGGGAGCATGTTCTCAGAAGTCTTAAAAGAGCAACAGTCCGATTCGGAAACTACAGAACCCGAATCACCAAAAAAGAAAATCAACCTTTTGTGGGTCGCATCTTACTTGGACGATGAAAATGAACATGTCAGTCCGCACTGCTTTGGATTGTTATCGAGCAGAACCTGTCATCAGCATGGAAGCATGTCCTCTGGAATGGTGGTTGAAGCATGAAGGGACATCTGGCATGTAAATATCTTGTCATGCCGGCTACAACAGTGCCATGCAAATGCCTGTTCTCATTTTCAGGTGATGTAAACAAGAAGCGGGAAGCATTATCTCCCATAAATGTAAACAAACTTGTTTGAGTGTTTGGCTGAACAAGTAGTAGTACTGAGTGGGCATGTAGGCTCTAAAGTTTTACATTGTTTTGTTTTTGAATGCAGTTTTTTTTTTTTTTTTACATAATTCTACATTTGTAAGTTCAACTTTCAAGATAAAAAGGTCAGTATGCAACAGATTGGGTAACTCCAGTTAAAGTAACAAACAGTTCAATTTAAACACAATACTGGATTAATTTTAATTTGGGGGGGGGGGGAAGTATTTAACTACGAAGAGATTAAGTGAGTACAAGTGTAAGGCATTAAAGTCAGAAATGGCTACAAGAGAAATAAAGATAATACTCTTTCTAGTAACTAAACTTAACAAACTAAACTTGATTCAAGGTAAAATCCTTACCACATGTTCCCAGTAACACTGCTGATCAAATTCTCAAGTCAGGATGTTCCTTTCCCCCTCCCCTCCCCAAGTCAAAAGGCTGGTTCCTTTGTTGTATTAGGTGGGGGAAAAAAAGGAGAGGGAGAGATGTTTTTGCCCCTCATTGCTGTAATCCAGTCACCCTTTGTAGTGGATTCTTCTGAGGATTACCCCCAAAGCAAAATTTATTTAAACCGTAAAGAATGTGATGTGGAGTCTGGGGGTGAAGGTGGCCCCATGCTTGCTCTTCTTCCCTGTGTATGCTGAAATGTAGATTTGCCTTGCCTCCTTCTTGCTGTTTTAGGGACCCTGTTTACTAAATCAGTGTTAATTGAGGTAAACACGTATTTCTTTGTTTAGGACAGACTTGTTTAATCACTCCTGCCTAGTCAGGGCTGTCTCAGTTGAACATGTGCTACCAACATCATGCAGGGGGAATTCTTAACTTTACATATAATGTTACTACATACATTTCACAATGATATTGGCCAATGAGTTATTTTTCAAATGACACCTCACAAAGCATATTTTGTACAAAGTTTATTACACTGTGTATGTTATGAATACAGGGGTGCATTTAGTCAGAATCTCTCTCCTCTTATTTTCCCTTAGGAATTTGTCCTGCTCCCTATTGATAGCACACTTATGAGAAACACACCACTAGGTTCTTCTATGATACAGTTAACTATCATGGAAACTTACTGTCATGAGTGTATTCCAAAAATACTCATGTTTACATTTTGGCAGCAAATAAAAATACCTACTAGACACTTGTATACTAACAAACTTTATGTATGTTTGCTTTCTTTGTTCTAAATTTGCATTTTCAATGTTGAGAAGAAATTCAAGTTGCATTTAAAAAAAAATAAAAGTGAAACCTGCACTACAGAAACCTGTAGGGAGTTCTTGCTTAATTAAAAGACCATGTTGAAGTATCCCCAAGTCTTCCTGTCCAGTTGAATTGGACCTTCAGCTAAAAGCACCTGTACTAGCTAACCAATTTTGCCCAGTCCCTTTAATTGTTTAAAGCAAGTATAATAATGTATACCATAAGCAAATGTGGCATCTTTATCCATACTACATGTGAATCATGCACCTCAAGGAGCTGACTTATTTCTTTAAAAATGTGTATTCCTCATTTTATTGGAATGTTTTCCCTAAATTTGCTTATTCAGCCTGATGTATCCATTTAGCAATGTGGAGATTATTTTTGATTTCTGCAGAATTCTGTTTTCCTCTAAGCCTAGCCCTTCTTATAATTACACCTCTACCCCATATAACGCGACTCGCTATAACACTATTTCGGATATAACGCGGTAAAGCGGCGCTCCGGGGGGCGGGGCTGCACGCTCCGGCTGATCAAAGCAAGTTCAATATAACGCGGTTTCACCTATAACATGGTAAGATTTTTTTGGCTCCCGAGGACAGCGTTATATTGGGGTAGAGGTGTATACCCTTTTTTAAGGTCTCCTCAGATAAAAATTCTTGGATCTTCAAAGATATCACTAATTTTAAATTTACAAGTATTCTGAAATATTTTGTCCAAAATAAACTTTGCATAGGGCAATGTCAAATGAGAAAAAAATGTTTTCTGTAACGCCAACATTTATTCTCAAGTATCAAAGGGGTAGCCGTGTTAGTCTGAATCTGTAAAAAGCAACAGAGGGTCCTGTGGCACCTTTGAGACTAACAGAAGTACTGTGAGCATAAGCTTTCGTGGGTAAGAACCTCACTTCTTCACTTGCATCTGAAGAAGTGAGGTTCTTACCCACGAAAGCTTATGCTCCCAGTACTTCTGTTAGTCTCAAAGGTGCCACAGGACCCTCTGTTGCTTTTAACATTTATTCTGTTCTTCCTGTTTTTTCCATTCTTACTGGAATCCAGCATGTGTTAGAAGATATTTCATGTTGTATTAGTTTGTTTCAAATCAAATGGACTTGTTTTAATATTATATAACTTTTTCCAGTAGCTTAGTGCCAGATTAAAATTGAGATCTTTTGTATTCATGATTTCCTTAAACTATCTACTAAGCATTTTATAAAAGGAAATACAGTTGTATGTGGATGACACTCATTTTTTTTTTTCTTATGGCTAAAATTTTTGGGTTGAGCAGGTTATTTACAACACTTCTAATTTAAATGTAGTTTATTGTTTGACTTTTTGAGGTGTAAGTATTGTCAACTTATTTCTAAACCAAAATTTTTGATTGTTGAAATACTTAAAAATTATTTCTCACGTCAGTTAATTGCACTCTAAGATTTTTTTTATTAATTTGAAAACTGGATTGTCCCATATAGAAATAGTTATATGTAGAAATGGATTAACCACAGTGTAAAGAATTGTTGCTGCTGTCCAAATTGCCCTAATTATTAAAATGTGGCTGAGTTAAAAGTGCTGAAATAGGATCTTGTTTATCTCACACACATATACCCTCTCCTAACCCTACAAGCCACCTATTAGGAGTTATTTCAACTTTTTCTATTATATTAAAATCCAATGTGTTTCAGCATGAGACTTGTGAAGGAGAAATGGAACCTATCACTTCAGAAATGAACATCTTGAAATGAAAATGTGCTTTTCTTTACTTGATAAATGTAGTATATTCTTGTTACATTACTCATACTTGGTGCTGTAACGCACACATGCCATAGCAAAACAATAAACTTTTTGCTTATCCACAATATTGGGTTGTTTACCGCTTTTATCCCCAGTCCTGTGAATGCATATGCTTAACTGAAAATGCGTGAGTAGTCAATAAATGAAAATCAGAGAACTTTCACCAATCTCTTAGATCCTGCAGTGTAATAAAACATCTTGAATTATCGAGTCAGATAGTCCTATCTAGGTCAGTTTTTATCTGGCTTTGTTTCTTAGTGAGAGCTAAAGATATTTCTCTACTTGTTTTGCCAATTCCTGAAGTTAATAATAGCACCAGACTTGTGGTAAACACACAGGTTGTTACCCAGGGTTCTTTCAAGAAATAAATCAGGAGACATGGCCATCCGACCGATAGATGGCTGGCACAAACAAGACAACACGAGTGCTTTCACTTAAAGCTAAACTTTACTTAGACTCAAGCACTTACACACGCAACAAGATTAGTAAAACACCCCCAACCCTTGATAATTACCAAAGCTGAGTGTGGCTCTCGAGGTGCACAGGGGCAGCCCGTCTGCCGGTGGGGAACACAAGATGCATCCAGAGGGAGAGACCAGTCCTGAAGAGTCCCCACATGAGTCCCCCATCTCAAGCTTTTTCCCCTTATTTATACGTTAGTAATAGAATGACATGTCCCTTAAAGAAAACTTGTTAAGCAAGCAGTTCCAATGGGCAAGCAAGAGGTTCCTTCTGATTATTGATTAACCAGGTGTGGGTTTTTCCAGAGCTTGCAGCCTTGAGACCCCAATAGACATTTCTGGGGGTACATCCTGCTCTTTTAAAATGCATGTATCAGCAACTTCAACACAATTCTTATCAGGAAGGATGCGGGGTCAAGCTGCCCTTTCTGAGGCACCCTCCCCTCCTGCCTTGGTCAAGCTGCATGGCCACTTTACAGCCTGCTGACTAGGTTGCTTTTTAACAATAAGCCATAGTGGTTTTAGGCACTTTCCTGGTTTGTCAAAGTCTCCCAGTACAAGGTCTACCTTACAGCTCTACCCTAGCATAGGGTAGTTCATCAAACTACTTCCCCTACAAGATAAGTTGTTGCTGGCGTGTGATACATCACAGGATAAATAACTGTTTCATATACCTTTTGGGGAATTCTTCTTTTTGAAAACTACTTTGTTGTGTACTTTACAAAGGATGAAATACTGCAATACTAGTTTAAATATCTTATGTCAAATAACTCTGACTGGTATTTACCTTCTCTTCCTCTGCTCTCTTGTCCTTTTTTTAGAATGGACACAGATGGCAGATATTTCAAGACTTATTGGGAACTGATCAAGATAACCTGGACTTGGCCAATGTTAACTTGATGTTGGAGCTGCTTGTGCAAAAGAAGAAGCAGTTGGAGGCAGTAAGGAGCTTTTCTTGTCTTATTTCATTTACTAATACATTGTGATTAATCACAGGCATCTTCCTTCCAAAAAGATTTCCTTGTTTCTGCAATGGAATCATAATGCAGAATTAATCTTAGGGTTTTCTATAGGATCCCATTGCTCTAGTATTGAGCGCTTCTCCATCTCACTGACTTTCACGACAGCAACCTATGTCCAGTATTGGAGTATGATGCAATAAACATTTATTTATGATCTCACTTGAGGCAGGATCATGCTGAAGGGAAAGCTGAGAGAAAATTTCAGTGGGAAAGGGAATACAGCAAGTGGCAGTTAGAGTACACTGTCTTTCTTTGATATAATTAGACATTTGCTAAGTGAACATTTCACTTGAAAGTATGTAAAATTTGAGGATCTAACTAAACAATATCCCTATAAGGGGGAGTTCCATATGTTTACTAATTTATTTGCACTTGAAGGAGTTACTGTGAAACATGAGATTTTTAGCTCTTATAGCTCCCAATGTGAAGCCAAGAGAATTTGAGTGATCAGCATCTCTGAAAATCAGGACCTTTTTTATTCTTAAAGGAAAACTGTAGTTGTCTTGTGTATCATAGCAGTATGAATGTTTATAAGGTACAAAGCAGTCTGTCACTATGAATAAACTGAAGTCTTTGTTTTTGTATAATGTTATAATTGGTATTTGAGTATAATTCTGGAACTGGCTATCTTGCTGGAAAATGATCAGCTGAAACTAACAATGTGTTAGGAGACAGGCCTAATGCAACCCAGTCGATGAAGAAGTGTGTGTGTAAGAGGGGAAGTGGTCTAATATTGGATGTGGAATTAGCTGGCAGTTGATACATGGATGGGCAGACTTTATGCTAGTGGTATGTACATTAGAACAATTTTTGATTAAGAACTCTTGGAGGCTTTCAGGATCAATTAAGTCATAATCTTTTTGCTCGGTTCCGGTGGGGAAACGAAATACACTAAAGTAAAATCCCTTTTACATTTCTGGTAACAAAATTGCTATATTAAATGTAAAAGAGGTCTTTTAATCAGATTGTGTGGGGATTTACACGTATACTTTCCTGTGTGTAGAGGACAGACCCCTTGAGGGTATTGTTTAAAGTTCTCCATTGGGCTGGGGTCAGACTTCATAGTAAATCTATTTTCTTCTGGAAGTCTTGGAATGACACACGTGAAACACATCAGGTTATCACCACAAATATGACTGAGCAGAGAGCTTTGAAATCGAGAGCTGATATCCTGTTCAGTTATAAGACTATCATCTTCAGAATAGAAGCATCATATAGGTGTTGGAATAGTAATGCTTCACTTACACTTTTGGAGGTACCCATTCCGATGTAAAAACTGAAAGTGTTCCTCTGTAAATTTTACCTACCTCCTTTTCTGGTTATTATGAAACCATCTTACAATAGCAAAAGAACCAGACCAGAAAAGTAGTTTATCCCATCCTTCTCAGTTGTTTTTTCCCCATAATGGATCCCTGATGCCCTTTCCCCCGGCCCACCTTTGAGCTACTGTAAATGAGTTTTTCTAAGATCTGTGCAAATGGCTCTTCCATATGCCAGTCCGGTATTAATGCTGCACTGATGTTAGGAGTAGAGAGAGAGAATCTACGTTCCTGTTTCCTTCTTGCCGCCTCAAGGTTCTGGTCATTGCAAAGAAAAACGTAAAGAATTAATTTATTTGGGAAACGGAAACACCTCTTTCCCTTTCCCAAAATAGTTAATCTTCACTAGCAAATTTATTTTCTGTTACAGAAGCTCTTTTTGTGCTTTGTGAAATGTTCATTTGGGGAAAGGGTTGTCATTTTCTGAAACCAAATTATTCCACTTGAGCATGTTGATTGATTAGAGGTGAAAGCTCAAGATCTGCCAACAGTGGAAGATGAGCAACCTTTGTTCCAAAAGGGTCTGAAATCACTCCAAGTGGGATGAGAGTGAAAAATGTGTTTGCCTATTAACCACTTGTAATACACAAAAGGAGAATATTTGTGTAATCTAATGTAAAACTTTGTCATGTGCCAACCAGAACTTTGAAACCTAGAAGCAAAGCAAAACCACCTTACTTGTAATTGTGACTTAATGTGCTGCTCCTTTCCCCTACTTCTAAATGAAAGTGATTTGTTTCCATGCCTGCTGTGAATTATGCATTAAATTTATCTACCTTTTCTCTTTAAATTTAATTTTCTGTTACAGGAGTCCCATGCTGCCCAACTACAGATCCTTATGGAATTCCTCAAGGTTGCCAGGAGAAATAAAAGAGAGGTAGCAGATTTTGTTTGTTTTAGCTACTGGGTGGGGCTTTTTTTTTTTTTTTTTTTTTAAAGAAGGAAAATAGGTCAGCCTGAAATGATCTCCTCACTGCGAAGAAAATTCTCAGCTGCCCAGGGATATTTGAAATACCTCTACCCTGATATAACACAACCCGATATAACACGAATTTGGATATAACGCGGTAAAGCAGTGCTTGGGGGGGCTGCGCACTCCAGTGGATCAAAGCAAGTTCGATATAACGTGGTTTCACCTATAACGCTGTAAGATTTTTTTGGCTCCAGAGGACAGCGTTATATCGGGGTAGAGGTGTACCTGGATTTCAAGGAGAATAGATCAGTTTAAATACAACAGCTTTGGTCTTTAACCTACATTGCCTTTTTGTTTCATATTGTGGTTTGCATACATGTAGAGAGGGGAAATTGTAAAGGAAAGAGTCCGTGCTGGCAACTTGTGGCAAATTCTTGAAACAAGATGCAAGTGTGAGGGGAAAATGGAAAGTGAGAGAGTGAAGGCTGGTAGGCACCTTTTAAAATTGTTTTCAAAATGTATCAAAAATGTCAATGTTTTCAGGATCTGGAAGAATGTTAATTTCACTCAGTCACAGTACCAAATGGGGATAAGTTACAAAAATCAGTAAGAACAAAGAATTAATATAAAGGCACTCAGGATGGTGTGTTTTTTTTTTTTTTTTTTAAATGGGCAGAAAATAACAAAATGAGATTAAAATAGGAAAAATAAAAGGAAGGTAATACAGCACAGAAAAAATCCAAAACACGAATAATCAAAAGTGTGGGAAGAGGGACTTAGAAAGTAATAATACAAAAATGGAACAAGAGACATGGAGGTGCTGGTGGATAGAAAATTGGCTCTTCTACCAACATACAGCATTACAAACTCGTATTTCATGTGGATTCTCCCTCCCTTTTTTGTGGGGAGAGAGTTGATGTGTAGGTATCATGTCCAAAACCATGGAAGTGGTGGTTCCATTTGTAATGAAACTGCACCTGGAATATTATACAATGATGCAAACCTTAGTATCAGAAATATACCAACCAATTGGAAAGAATTGTAATAAAAAGTCTCCAAAATGGCTGGGGATCTGGAGGGGCTGATTTTTGATGAAAGATTTAAAGTGAACATGTATAGCTTTGCTGTTTGACTAGTGAGGGGGGCAACAAGAGTGTAAGCCTAAAGTATTTGCAGGCTGTAATACTAATGATAGTAGAGGAACTGTCCAGAGTGGCCAAGCAAGTTATAAAGCCTGATCCAAAGCCCATTGAAGTTGATGGCACTCTTCAGTAGATAAGGCCCCTGGGGAGGAGTAATGGGATGGAACGGAGACAGAGAAATTTAGGTTCAATATCAGGAATAATTTCTTAAATACAGGGTTTATTAGACTAGGAGTAACTTCCAATATGAAATGGTGAAAGCACTATGATTTACATAGTTTAAAACTAGATTCTAACAGACTGCAGTTCTGCATTGGCTGGGCATGGTCTTCGATAACCCTAATGGATCTCTTTCCTCTCTATTTTCTGTACTTTATAAAGCATGCACCTTGTAGTTCGTAACCCTGCTTCTCTTAAACGTTTTAATGCACAATTTAAAAGAAGGGTAAAAAACTTTGCTCAGAGAAGTATGTTCATTTTGGGTGGTAGTAGAACTTGGATTGGTTTGTTCATGTGTTTAGCACCTATCTTAGTATTCAGTTAGGGTGACCAGATGTCCCGATTTTATGGGGACAGTCCCCATATTTGGGGATTTTTCTTAAATAGGTACCAATTACCTCCCACCCCCATCCAGATTTTTTCACATTTGCTATCTGGTCCCCCTATCTTCAGTATCTCTGCTTTCATCTTAAATAAACAAAAACCTCTAGCTGTTATGGTTGTGAAGAAAACTTCAAAAATTTGAATCAAGATAGGTCTTCACTGCAAAGTTAACTTGGCTTTTACTCTGGCATTACCCCGCTCTCCTCCCATCCACACACATAATCCTTTCACCTGAGTTTGATGCTTTCAACTCAAGCTAGCTGGTTTGTCTGTGGCTGAAGGCTAAAACCTGAGTGAGGCTTCCATTTGTATGCCCAGAAGGACAAACAAGTTCTCCCAAAAGAATCAAAGCGGCTCAGCTTGCTGCAGTACAAAGAATTCCTAGCAATGCACCCGGGTGAGTGCGGCACCAGTGAGGACACCGTAATTCTAGTATTGTTTTGCACTGTGGCTGCTCATTCCCAGCTGAGACTAACCTTGCGTGCTGGTCACCTGAGTTAACTTTGCAGTGGAGACATGCCTCTAGTGCAGGGGTGGGTAAACTACAGCCTGTAGGCTGCATCCGGCCCACCAGCCGTTTTAATCTGGCCCTCGAGCTCTCGCTGGGGAGCGGGTTCTGGGGCTTGCCCCTCTCTGTGCGGCTCCTGCCGGGGAGCAGGGTCGGGGCTGCTCCGCACGGCTCCCAGAAGCAGCGGCCCCTATGCATAGCGGCAGCCAGGGGGCTCCACTCCACACGCTGCCCCTGCCCCAAGCGCCACGCTCGCAGCTCCCAATGGCTGGGAACTGTGGCCAGTGGGAGCTGCAGGGGATGTGGCGGCGCGCAGCAGAGTTGCCTGGCCGTGCCTCTGCATAGGAGCTGGAGGGGGACATGCTGCTGCTTCCAGAAGCTCCTTGAGGTAAGTGCTGCCTGGAGCCTGCATCCCTGAGCTACCCCTCCCTCGGTCCCAGCTCAAGCACCCTCCTGCACCCCAAAGCCCTCATCCCCAGCCCCACCCTAGAGCCTGCATCCCGAGCCAGAGCCATCACCCCATGAGAGATGAGGGTCCCAGAGCCTGGGCTCCAGCCTGAGATCAAACATTTACACTGCAGTTTTACAACCCCACAAGCCCAAGTTAGCTGACATAGGCCAGCTGCGGGTGTCTAATTGCTGCATAGATGTACCCAAAGAGCAAGTTGGGTTAGAAAAGCTCTTTTTCTGTAGAGTGGCAAGTGTCTGTTTTGATTTTTTGGCATAATTTGATATTCCTTTAAGATATTATATTGTTTGGAAGCGACATTTCCTAACCTGCTGCAGTACATTATTATTACAGGATTTTCTAAACAGAGGTTGATTTTTTTTTTTCATAACACTTGTGTTGCAGTTCCTAAACAAGCTAGATAAATTCCTTGTCTGATACTGTACGCTTGATAAGGTCCCAGAGTGAATTTACCTGTGCCATTCTGGATACCAGCATATTCAAAGTACATAATAAACAGCTACAGCCCTAGTTGCAAGGAGATTGGAACAACTTATATGCCTATAAGGTGGTTGGAATAACATGTATTGTAAACCACCAAATAGGTTAGATACTATTACTTTTGAAGCTGTAAGTCCTAAGATTCTTACTGACTTTTTATTCTCTTACTTTGTAAAAGTAGCTTCTTGGAATTCTATATTCAGAGTCTCTTGATGGCTCCAGATCAGATTGGCTCATTTTGAGTTTATAAACTTTTTTTTTCCAACTCCTAAAACTGAAAACTCAGCCTGGATTCAGAACATGGAGCTCCATACTTTTGGGCTCTCACATCACCAACAATAAAAATTCTGCAATTAGAATTTGTGATAACTGTGTGTGAGCCAGCATAGAATCTCTGTCTTAATTGTGTTGGGTCTGAAATAGAAATAGAAATAAATAATAAAGCTTTTATTTTGGTCAGAAAAGTAACCAAATGCTCCTGGATGCTCTTAAGGAGAAGGTCTATAGTTATAAGAAGATGCTACACCTCTACCCCGATATAACGCGACCCGATATAACATGAATTTGGATATAACACGGTAAAGCAGTGCTCCGCGGGGCGCACTCCGGCGGATCAAAGCAAGTGCGATATAATGCAGTTTCACCTATAACGCGGTAAGATTTTTTGGCTCCAGAGGACAGCGTTAAATCGGGGTAGAGGTGTACTTTTATGTACTTCCACTTTGGAGCAGAACATGACTCAGTTAAGTTGAAAAAACATCTTTCAATTTCATGTTCATTGGCCCTCTAAAAGGGAAATGTAAGTTGTAGCAATTGCAGAAGAATCTCCCATTATAGTTCCTTGTTTTCACATGCTCGTAACTTTCTAAAACACTGATCTTTTGGGGCTGAAGTTATCCATGCCTGGTTTCTTCAAAGATTTTTTTAAATTTGAGCAAAATCCTTTTGAGTTTGGAAACATGGTGCAAAAATAACTTTCCCCGTGTAATTAAAATATTCTAACCACCTTTCCTAGAAAAAAATCCTATGAACAAAAATGGCTTAAGTTTGAAACTCATGGATACCAATGGCTTTTAAACAAAGCAGAAGTACAACTTCTTTGAAAAGTATGTATTAATCATTCATAATAGAAAATCTATTTGTGTGCAGTGCAAATTTAACATGGACATGTGTTTTCCATGTGTGTGCATGGTTAATTAAGTGTACATTTCTTAGTTCCTTGATCCGACAATCTCTTCTGCTGAAAAAGGTGTAGAGCAAGGGGCTTGCTAAGGTCAAGCTAAACAGCTCTGGAATATTTTTTAGCTTTTCTTTAATAAAAAAAAACACAAAACAAATGCAAAACCCAGTTACAATTGCACAGTTAAAATAACAATGTTAAAAGTTAAGGTTTTACAACAGCATTGTTAACTCAGCCACATTGCGCAAATGCAATTTTTTTTGGTCTGTTTAATTTAATTTTAAATTTGTGTGTGTGTGTGTGTGTGTATATGTGTGTGTGTGTGTGTATATATATATATATATATATATATATTAAAATCACACATTGTCTCATGGTGTATTTACATATATTTAATTTAAAAACACTTCTAAAATTAGTTGGCCAGTGTCATTTACAACAAAAGGGAAAAACATCTCTCAACTGTACTCTTAACTATAAAGAAAGAGCTTACCAGTTGCTCCTTAGACAGATTCCAGTGCTTTTCACAGTTATGAAGCCCACCAAACTTCGGAACGATTATGTCCCAAGTCTTGTCATCTGCAGAAAATGTTTTGACCCCATATATCCAAATGTAGGATCTATGGGTGTGAGCGCATTAGTTTATCTCAAGTGTCATATTTGTGCATAGGGAAAGAGGTCTATTGATACCCGTATCCTAGAACATAGCTTGTGGAGCTCTAACATAAATATGGTTTTTCATCTTTATTGGAATTTGTGAATTTTTTCTAATAGCATACTCTTAATGCTGCATTAAGTCTTTTGCATTTAATTAATGAGGCCCCATGTGTCATGTGATGAGTATTATTTTTCAGCAGGTGAGAATCCCAGAGGAGCGGAGTAATCCTGAAGTGTTGCAGTTTTGCTCTGCTAAAATTGCCTGTTCAGTATTTCAGAATAGTTATCTTTCTGCCTCATCAATATGTCTCAAACTTTTTGTTCCTTCCCTATTATGAAGATGTGAAATTGTAGAAATAAGGATACTTAGTGTGGGATAATCGCAAGGAATTAGAAGCATGAATTCTCCAGGGTTGCGATTAGCTCTTGCTAATCACTTTACTTGTCAAATCTTATTGATTAGTATCTACACACATGGACAGGATAATGAGTAGGTAAGGGGAGGTGACAAAGCTAGAAATCAATCATTCTTCCATTGTGTCACAAATTCTTGATTACATTCCAAGACTCCTGAGGTGGATTTATAGTTGTTGTAGGACTTTCCTAGCCCCTGTCTTTAAAAACCTCAGTTATTTAAGCTTCTTTACATATCAAGCTTTTTAATAAGGGATATTAGAACTGAATTAGATGACAGTAAGCCTAGAAAATTGCTAGTATGTAGGGAACAAAATGAGCCTTTAATCTATTATGTATTCATTGATACATGTGTCTGACTCACTTTGTTTTGATAAATTTTTTTGCTCAAATGAAAAAGTGGTGATGCTGTCTCATACTAAAAGAAACCTTATTGGACTCATGTGCTCTTGATAGTGCTTGGAGTTCAATACCTATGTAATATAATTTTTATAATAGTACTCAGTTATGTTGTTAATATAACCAAAACTAAAGTCTCATATTAACTGTTTCTACTATGGTTTTCTCTGTGCTGCATTGACTTGGAGGCAGAGCCAGATTGGGATAGGATTGGCTCCACCCATTTCAGGATGCAGCCAGTTCTGTTCCCACAGACTTGCGGGCATCCCTGTGTGTTTTTTTTTTTTTTTTTTTTTTTTTTTTTTGCAGAGCATAGGGATTTTCTCCTCCACAGCTAGCAGCAATTTTCCCTCTCAGGGAGACCACAAAATAGAATGGGGTGGGCAAACTTTTTGGCCCAAGGGCCATATCTGAGTATAGAAATTGTACGGTGGGTCATGAATGCTCACAAAATTGGGATTGGGGTGCAGGAGGGGTTGAGGGCTCTGGCTGGGGGTACAGGCTCTGGAGTGGGGCTGGGGATGAGGGGTTTGTGGTGTAGGAGGGTGCTCCAGGCTGAGACTGAGGGGTTTGGAAGGCGGGAGGGGGATCAGGGCTGGAGCAGGGGGTTGAGGTTTGTGGGGGAGTGTGGGCTCCGGCTGGTGGTGCAGGCTCTGGGTTGGGGCTGAGGAGTTTGGGGTGCAGGAGGGTGCTCCAGGCTGGGACCGAGGGGTTCGGAGGGGGATCAATGCTGGGGTAGGGGGTTGGGGCATGGGGGGGTGGGGCATTGGGGTGTGGTTCAGGGGTGCAAGCTCCAGGTAGCACTTACCTCAAGCAGCTCCCGGAAGCAGCGGCATGTCCCCCCTCTGTCTCCTACGCAGAGGCATGGCCAGGCAGCTCTGCTGCGCACCGCCCTGTCCGCGGGCGCTGGCCCTGCAGCTCCTATTGGCCACAGTTCCAGGCCAATGGGAGCTGTGGAGGTGGCGCTTGGGGCGGGGGCAGTGTGCGAGCGGAGCTCCCTGGCTGCCCCTATGCATAGAAGCTGGAGAGGGGACATGCCACTGCTTCTGGGAGCTGTGTGGAGCGGCCCAAGATCTCTCTCCCCAGCGGGAGCTTGAGGGCCAGATTAAAACAGTTGGTGGGCCAGATGCGGCCCACGGGCTGTAGTTTTCCCGCCCCTGAAATAGAGGATAAGACTGTGATGAAATTAAGATGGAGAAGAAATGCCAATCTGCTCAGTCCTTCATGGAGGAACAAACCTTTCTTGTCATATGGGAGAGTTTCCCTCTGTATGTTGTCCAGTTCCTCTTTATCTCTGGCCACTTCAGTTTCTACTGGTACAGTCACAGCACCGCTTCTTACAAGGGTACTTTCTGGTATCTTTCCCAGAGCAGAGTAGGGGTTTCTCGCTCTCTGGGACAGCTGTACCTCTCTTATTCCCCTCCCGCTCCCCCTAGCCCTTGCCTCAGCTGCTGTTATTGCTAACCATCCAGCCTCATTCTGTGGTGCCTAGCAACCTTCCTTCAGTGGTTCTTTTTTTTTTTTTTGAGCAGTCTGTTGTGTTACTTTAATCTCCCTTCTCCCATTCTTTCTCTTTCTCTCTAAGCAAAGGCAATAGTGAATTTATTCACTGTAGGCGATCTTCCCCTGTCACTTTTCCTAGCTGAGCTTGAAGGAGCATTACTACTCCTTCTCCACCTAGCTCTGTCCAAGAGCCTCCAAAGTCATTTTCCCTTACCAAAGTTAGACAGGATTTTTTTTTTTAAGAGAAACTTAACATTCTTAATGATTCACATGATATCTTTCCTCCCTCGAGAGTTCTGCTTTCTGCTTAAAAAATCCTGAATTCAGGGCTTTGTTCCTGACACCACTCTACAAATCAATAAAGAGGGAAAGTTTCTCCTTCTTGGCGGAATTCAACTAGGGGGGCAGGGAGAAACCACTCCTCTGCAGAGAAAGGTGAATTATCCTGAGTGGGTGTCCCAGATTCATCAACTATCTGCGTATCTGCCTGGAACCTCCAGATTCCAAACTTCACAAGTAAGGATAAAACAACAGTAAGACCATTGGGATATATGCCTCTCTTCTTCCGAAAAGCTCTGCATTCCTTTTCACTTGTTGTTCAAAGGCTTCATAATGTGACATAAGAGGTTGTGATATCAAAAACATATGGGATTTCCCAGTAAATGTAGGAGACTCAAAAATTCTTTGCAAACTAAGCTCTTCCACAATGGATGTGGCAAAAGGTTCCACAGCAGGACATTCAAGACATCAACAGTCTGTCTGTCTTGCTCAGGTTCTTCTGACCAATGATCTCCAGAGACTTATCCCAAAGAGGAAAAGATCTGAAATTTGTGCTTTGTAATTCGGCGGAGTGCATCCACAATACCGAGGCTAGCATAGACTTTCGGAGCGTTGCACTGTGGGTAGCTATCCCACAATTCCCACAGTTTCTGCCACCCATTGGAATTCTGGGTTGAGCTCCCATTGCCTGATGGGGCAAAAACATTGTTGCGGGTGGTTTTGGGTACATGTTGTCAGTCGTCCCTCCCTCCATGAGAGCAATGGCAGACAATCGTTTCGCGCCTTTTTTTCTGCACAGACGCTATACCACAGCAAGCTCAGCCGCTGCTGTTGTGTCCTGGGTGTTGCTGGCAGCAGATGGTACAATAGGGCTGCAAACCATTGTCATCGAACGACTGCTTCTGCTGCCACTCTGCTCTCCTGCTCTGGCAGCAGATGCTATACCATGGCAAGCATGGAGCCCACTCAGCTCAAGACAGCAGTCATGAACATTGTAAACACCTCGCGCATTATCGTGCAGTTTATGTTGAACCAGAACCTGAAAAACGAGACGAGGAGGAGGCTGCGACTGCAGCGCGGTGATGAGGACATGGACACAGAATTCTCTCAAACCGCAGGCCCAGCGCTTTGGAGATCATGCTGTTAATGGGACAGGTTATAGCTGTGGAACGCCGATTTTGGGCCCGGGAAACAAGCACAGAATGGTGGGACCGCATAGTGTTGCAGGTCTGGGATGATTCCCAGTGGCTGTTTTGCATGCGTAAGGGCACTTTCATGGAACTTTGACTTGCTTTCCCTTGCCCTGAAGTGCAAGAATACCAAGATGAGAGCAGCCCTCACAGTTGAGAAGCGAGTGGCGATAGCCCTGTGGAAGCTTGCAATGCCAGACAGCTACCGGTCAGTTGAGAATCAATTTGGAGTGGGATCACAGCAGCCCCCACAGTAATTTGCCAAGTAGCCAACGCAATCACTGAGCTGCTACTATCAAGGGTAGTGACTCTGGGAAATGTGCAGGTCCTAATGGATGGCTTTGCTGCAATGGGATTCCCTAACTGTGGGTGGGGCGATAGATGGAACGCATATCCCTATCTTGGAACCAGAGCACCAAGGCAGCCAGTACATAAACCGAAAGGGATATTTTTTCAATGGTGCTGCAAGCACTGGGGACGTTTCACCAACATCAACGTGGGATGGCCAGGAAAAGTACATGACGTTCGCATCTTCAGGAACTCTGGTCTGTCTGAACGGCTGCAGCAAGGGACTTACTTTCCAGACCAGAACATAACCGTTGGGGATGTTGAAATGCCTATAATTATCCTTGGGGATCCAGCCTACCCCTTAATGCTATGGCTCATGAAGCCATACACAGGCACCCTGGACAGTAGTCAGGAGCTGTTCAACTCTAGGCTGAGCAAGTGCAGAATGGTGGTAGAATGTGCATTTGGATGTTTAAAAGCACGCTGGCGCAGTTTACTGACTCGGTTAGACCTCGGTGAAACCAATATTCCCATCATTATTACTGCTTGCTGTGTGCTCCACAATATCTGAGAGAGTAAGGGGGAGACACTTATGGCGGGATGGGAGGTTGAGGCAAAATTGCCTGGCCGCTGATTACACGCAGCCTGACACCAGGGCGGTTAGAGGAGCACAGCAGGGCACGCTGCACATCAGAGAAGCTTTGAAAACCAGTCTCATGACTGGCCAGGCTACGCTGTGAAAGTTGTTTCTCCTTGATGAAAACCCGCCTCCTTGGTTCACTCTACTTTCCTGTAAGCCAACCGCCCTCCCCTTTTCAATCACCGCTTGCAGAAGCAGTAAAGTCATTGTTTCAAATTCATGCATTCTTTATTAATTAGTCACAGAAATAGGGGGATAACTGCCAGGGTAGCCTGGGAGGGGTGGAGGAGGAGGGAAGCACTGGGTGGGATATTGAAGGAGGGAAGGACAGTGCCACACTGCACTTCAAAACTTATTGAATGCCAGCTTTCTGTTGCTTGGGCAGTCCTCTGGGGTGGAATAGTTGGGTGCCCGGAGCCCCCCGCCCCGCGTTCTTGTGCGTCTGGGTGAGGAAGCTGTGGAACTTGGGGAGGAGGGAAGTGTGTTACACAGGGGCTGCAGCAGCAGTCTGTGCTCCTGCTGCCTTTCCTGCACCTCAACCATATGCCGGAGCATATCAGTTTGATCCTCCAGTAGCCTCAGCATTGCATCCTGCCTCCTCTCATCACACTGTTGCCACCGCTCCTCTTGTTCCAGCCATCTATCCTCTTGCGCATCCCTCCTGTCCTTGCATTCATTTTGTGCTTTCCTGGACTCTGACATTGTCTGCCTCCACACATTCTGCTGGGCTCTTTCAGTGTGGGAGGACTGCATGAGCTCAGAGAACATTTCATCGTGAGTGCGCTTTTTTTCGACGCCTTATCTGCACTAGCCTCTGGGATGGAGATGATAGGGGGAGCGTTGAAACATTTGCAGCTGCGGGAGGAAAAAAGGGAGTTGGGTTGACCATTTAAAATGGGTTGGCCATTTAAAAGGAGGGGCTGTGGTTTTCGGGTTAACATGCAGCACAAACCCAACTAACCCCCGCCCCCCCACACACCCAATTCTCTGGGATGATTGCTTCACTCCTCCCTCCCCCCACCACGTGGCTAACAGCGGTGATGATTTCTTTTCAGCCACAGGCACACAGCCCAGCAGGAACAGCCACCTCTGAATGTCCCCTTAATAAAATTCTCCTATTTCAACCAGGTGACCATGAATGATATCACTCTCCTGAGGATAACACAGAGAGATAAAGAAGGGATGTTGCTTGACTGCATTCCAGTAGCTTTACTGGCCGTGAATGCATCCCAAGTCTTCAGGGCAAATTAATCATTAAACACGCTTGCTTTTAAACCATGTATTATATTTACAAAGGTACACTCACCAGAGGTGCCTTCCCCACCTTCAAGGTTCGGGAGCCCAGGTTGCGAGGGTAATGTCTCCAGGGTGCTAAACAGTTCCTGGCTGTCGGGGAGAATGGTTTCTCCGCTTGCCTGCTGTGCGCTATCTTCAACCACCTCCTCATCTTCCTCATCCACAAAATCCTCATCCCTGTTGTGTGAGACTCCCTTGCAGGAGTCCACGTACAGGGATGGGGTAGTTGTAGGGGCACTCCTTAGAACTGCATGCAGCTCATCATAGAAGTGGCATGTCTGGGGGTCTGACCTGGAGTGGCCGTTTGCCTCTTTGGTTTTTTGGTAGGCTTGCTTCAGCTCCTTAAGTTTCACGCAGCACTGCGGCGGGTCCCTGTTATAGCCTCTGTCCTTCATGCCCTTGGAGATTTTTTCCAAATATTTTAGCATTTCGTCTTTTGGAACGGAGTTCTGATAGCACGGATTCGTCTCTCCATACAGCGATCAGATCCAATACCTCCCATTCAGTCCATGCTGGAGCTCTTTTGCGATTCTGGGATTCCATGGTCACCTCTGCAATGAGCTCTGCATGGTCACCTGTGCTGATCAGCTTGCCACGGTGGCCAAACAGGAAATAAAATTCAAAAGTTCGCGGGGCTTTTCCTGTCTACCTGGCCAGTGCATCTGAGTTGAGTGCTGTCCAGAGCGGTCACAATGGAGCACTTTGGGATAGCTCCCGGAGGCCAATACCGTCGAATTGCGTCCCCATTACCTCCAAATTTGACTGTCGATTTCAGCACTAAACCCCTCGTCGGGGAGGAGTACAGAAATAGATTTTAAGACCCCTTTAAGTTGACAAAAATGGCTTCGTCATGTGGACGGGTGCAGGATTAAATCAATCTAATGCTACTAAATTCGACCTAAACTCTTAGTATAGACCAGGGCTAAGGACACAGTGCCTACACTGTGGGGATTCAAGAACAGTAGGGAGCATGAGGATGAACATACATCCCGTGATGGGCATTGGTCCTCTAAATCTAGTAGAGATTCAGTTAAAAATTGCTTCTAATTATATGCTAGAGTAGGTGGCTGCCTTGGATCCTGTGGGTTCAAGGTAACAGGTCCTCCTTTGAAGTATCCTAAGAATCTAAAGATAATGGGATCTCTTAGGATCCAAGGTACTCAGATCCTTTGTGTGGAAGGGGTTGTGGAACTGGCTTTCCCCAAATAAGCTATACAGAAAGCTGTCTTGAGGGCTCTTTGGAGTAGTCTGGACCTCCATCCACACTCGGGTCCAATGGCTCTTTGGGGGACCTGCTTTTCCTGCAGATGCCTTTGTTTCAGATCCACTCCTTTTCTCATATCCAACAAGAATTGGACATTCTCTGGATCCACAAAGGGAAGGGCCTGAATCCCAGCAGGCATCCTTCTGTGTCTCCTTTTCTGTTGTGACTACCCAACATGCAGTTCTACCCCTCTAGAATTATCTTCTCCTCTGGGATTTTGCTTTCCTTCAGTGTTTTGATCTTTCACTACCCAGTGTCTCTCTTCCCTGGAAGAACAAGAAAGTTCTCTTCTTACCACATATGATTTCACCTTTGTTCTTTAGTTATGTTGGCACCCTGTGAAAGGATCAATTTAGGAGGAAGGCCCATTATCCTGCTGCCTTTATTTGAGATTTTGACTGTTGGGAAAGCTCAAGAACTTGCAAGATATTTCTTGAGGGTCTCATATATCTGTGTGGCTATGTCGGTAGCTATGGCTGTCCTTGTCCTCAGGCACAGTTGGCCATGAAATTTTGCAGCCAGATTAACACTTAAATCACTGAGAAATTTTTTTTTGTAATGAAGCAGCAGCCCTTGATCTGATATCAGAGAGACTTGCACTTCTATTCAAGGGATTTAATCCAGCACAGTTCTTGATTTTTGTCATTCTGGATTCGTTCTTTCCTAGAGGTTGCTAGAAATGTGGGATGCCTTAGGTCCAGCTTGTGACAGGTTGGGTCACAGAGATCCCCTTGGGACTGCCACCTGATGGGCTGAGATGACCTCGGAGTCTGTTTTCCATGGTAGCTTGGGACTTCAGCACCCTGTCTTGTTAAGCCAGACACGCTAGCCCGCTACAAACATAGATCTGGGTCTGAACCACGTCCCCCACAAGCTGCAGACTTAACTGAAAACAGCTTAAGAAGTGCTCCTGTCTCTAGCACCCAGACATCCAGTTCCCAATGGGGTCCAAACCCCAAATAAATCCTTTTTACTCTGTATAAAGCTTATATGGGGTAAACTCATAAATTGTTCACCCTCTATAATACTGATAGAGATGCACAGCTGTTTGCTCCCCCAGGTATTAATTACTTGTTCTGGGTTAATTAGCAAAAGGTGATTTTATTAAGTATAGAAAGTAGGATTTAAGTTAGTGTTACCAAACAGCAAATGTAAAAAATCGGGACGGGGGTGGGAGGTAATAGGAGCCTATATAAGAAAAAGACCCAAAAATCCCGACTGTCCCTGTAAAATCGGGACATCTGGTCACCCTAATTTAAGTGGTTTCAAGTAACAGACAGAACAAAGTAAATTACCAAGCAAAATAAAACCAAACCACTCAAATCTAATCCTAACTCAGTAGGAAACTAAATGCAGGTAAATCTCGCCCTCAGAGATGTTCCAATAAGCTTCTTTCACAGACTAGACTCATTCCTAGTCTGGGTCCAGCAATCACACCCCAGTAGTTACTGTCCTTTGTTCCAGTTTCTTTCAGGCATCTCTTTGGCCCGCTGAAGACAAAATGGAGGGGTTTCCAGGGCCTTTTATATTTTGTCTTGTGGGCGGAAATCCCTTTGTTCTCCTGTGCAAAATCACAAGATGGAGTCTGTAGCCACCTGGGCAAGTCACGTGTATGAATGATTCAGCTTTTTGCAGGCTGACGCCATTGTTTACATGTTAGTTTGAACGTTCCCAGGGAAGCTCAGATGTAGATTGGTGTCTCCCAAAGTTCATTGCTAGTTAAGTACTCCCAATTACTTGAATAACCCCTTCACACTGTGTTGACCAAATCTGCTCTGTGCTTCCTACAGCAAACACTTTAAATACAAGCATAGAGCCAGCGCTCATAACTTCAGATATAAAAATGATACATGCATACAAATAAGATGAATATATTCAGTAGATCATAACCTTTGCAAAGATACGGTACATGGCATTTCTAGCATAAAACATATTCCAGTTATGTTATTTAGACTCATGAGCATATTTCTATAAAGCATTATGAGGTGCAACGTCAAACAGCTAAACTGAAAATTCAGTTTTGCCGGAGGCCCTAGAACCAATTCTAATTTCAGCTCTTGTCAGCAGATCATGACTTTTGTCAGAATGTTATGCAATTTAGCTCTGCTCCATGTCCTGAATCTTCCCCATGCCCTAGAACTAAATACATGGAATTTTCCTAGGTCTGAAAGTGAATATCCTGCACAAATATACACTTTTCAGTTTCTGCAAAAGGAAGACATGGACAAAAAAAGTGAATTAACCATCCACAGAGCAAGTGATTTATGAGGGTGGCATCCTTATTAATCCTCAATGAGTTTCAGTGGCCCCCTAAAAACTCAACTTTGGATGTTTATTATAAAGCTTCCATTTGAAGCACTTCACCCTGTTGCTATATTATTTCTCTTTATGGTGACTGAAGCTCTCAGTGGCATCTCATTAGTGCACATTTTACTCAAATTAGGGACTTGCTTTAAAGATAAAGTTGTCTTCCATTCTGTTATCCTTACCCTGTTCACTGAAAGGAAACATTACGGCACATTGTGGAGAGGCAAAGAACTTAACTTCAAAAGGATTAAATGTTTTAGGAAATCACATGTCTTTCACCCTCTATTATTCTGTAATAGAAGGAAGCCAAGATATCAAAGTTCTCCATTGCCAGGTGAGTGAAATTCTGTATCAACGAAGCTTATAAAATCCACCTCCACGTTCATCAGATGTTATAAATTGGATGTGGAGACTCCTTTAAGCTGGTGTGCACTACACACAGTCCATACAATCTTTGTTTTCTGACTTGGGTGTTTCACTGCTAATTAGTCCCAGACTAAGAATAATGGACCTGGTTGTAGGTACGGATGCTATACCTGACCATTATGCCAAAAACAAACACACACAAAAATAACTTTCTAGCTTATGGAATTTACGGAACATTTTCTGTAAATGTGGATTTGCATAAGTCGGGTTTGCGTAACCCGGGGAGTGTCTGTAGTATGGTCTCTGTATAGCTAAGTTAGCTTTTTTAAGGCCCACTGGATTGAAATTTTCCCCTCTAATTAGTCCTGATCACATTGGTCCTTTTTAGCTCTATAGAAGATGCTTTCAGTACGGTATAGGATTATTAGGGTGTACACACATTGTAACAGAAATGTAGTATAGTACAGCTCTGAAACTATTTTTACTGGCTCTATTCCAAGATGGGTAGAGCCAATTACTGTCCCAGTGATTGACAAGTCTGACTTGCGTTAAGTCTGCACAAGAAAAGTGGGGGTGGGAGGAAATACTATGATTAGTGAGGCTATCTATCCAGAGAAAAGAAATGATCAGATAAGAACTACCTAGCCCTAAAACATCCTACAATGGATGAAAAGCATAATTAAATTATCCATTGAAGAGTGTAATCAAAATGAAAACAAACTGACTTAACAGTTTTTGTTAGACTAAAGCTAAACCATATAAAATATTCATGTTGAAAACAGTTCTTTAGACATGTCATGGCGCAAGATGACATCTAAATTGATCTGTTTGAATGTTCAGCTACTTAGTTTAGTTGGCTGAATAAGCTTGCTGTAACTTGTTTTTTAAAATGTTTGTGCATAGACTTAGTACTCACAAAAGTGAGACTAATACTACTATCTGCCGCTTAAACATTATAGCAGCACCACCTGACTTTAGTACACCTCAGTCTTGACTCACCACACCCCTCTTCTTACAGTCTCTGGGCTCTTACAAAGCTCTCCCAATATGGCTGTCCTCACCTGAAATGCCTACTGCTATTCCAAAGACTGTCACTTGTGTTAAATAGTATGGTTTGTTTTTAGCACTGTGAACTCTCCAGGGAGTAGGATGAGACCAATCCTTACTTAGGGCACGTCTTCACTAGCAATGTTAAAGCGCTAAAAATACCACCTCCATGAGGCACATAGCTCCCAGTGCTGGTGACCTGTCTACACTGGCCCTTTACAGCACTGAAACTGCAACGCTCAGGGGTGTGTTTTCACACCCCTGAACGAGAAAGTTGCAGCGCTGTAAAGTGCCTGTGCAGATAAGTCCTTAGTAGTTAATGTAAAAACAACTGTGTGATAAGCCTATGCTTTCTTTAAAAGATTTGTCCTTCTACAGATAGATAGTAAAGGAAGTCCCAGATCTCCCATTTCAAGGTTTATGTAACAGTTAATAGTAGTTGGAAACTAACAAGTCTCTGTTGTTAGGTACATATAACGGAGCCCACTTTTTTTTTTCCAGATGACTGCAACA
The DNA here is from genome assembly GCF_013100865.1 of Trachemys scripta elegans. NCBI lineage: Eukaryota > Metazoa > Chordata > Testudines > Emydidae > Trachemys > Trachemys scripta. Next base: position 50,073,550 of record NC_048305.1, on the reverse strand, counting down.
CCTGCCACTTGTTTCTTTGCCATTTTCTAATCTCTGGCTGCAAGCCAATATGTTGTAGAGTAATAATAATTTTAGAGCAGATTTCCTGATATTTATGTCCATGCTCCATTTTTGAAATGTTTTAATGTGATTTTTTTTTTATGGAGTTTATGAAAGTGAGGGATTAATGACACTGACAGCTAGAGCTGAACATAACTAGGACACATGCTGTGTAAGCTTCCCCTACAGACAGCTTTGCTAATATTACCTCTAACCAGACCAACAGTGCCCATTAATATTCTAGTTATGGCTTTCTCAAGCTGATGCTGCCACTTATACAATGCTGCATGTACTGGTTTTGTAAATCATCTGCAGTCTAGTTTTAAATCCCTGAACTAACTGCATTTGTGACCAAAATAAATGAGCCCAGAACTTTAGAGGTGTGAGATCAGTGCATTAACACACTGTCACCTAACTTCGGGGAAAGAGAAATCTAAAAATCGATACCTGTTTTTCTTTTCCCTCTCTAAAAAGACTTTTCTCTTCAAAGACAATAAAATGTTAAATAGTTAATTCTTAATGTGATTGTGCTAGTGAGTTACTATAGCAGAGTCGACATAGTAGACTCTATGTTCAGTGGCAGATACTTTAGAGAAGCCTGTTCTCTGCAAAGTATTTTATTGCTTTAAGAACCAAACTCAAGTACTCAAGCTGTTGTTTCTGGGAGTAGTTTGCTGATCAGCATTGGAGTTTAAGATGAACCTTACAGATGTCTTTGAGTTTGGATGACCTGAGAGGCTTCTACATATCTATGTTTAAAAAGATGCATTGTATTTCATTTCCAGAAATCTTGTCACTCTTTAGTGGAACTGCCCAGTTAGTAACCATTTTTAAAACACAGCCCCAGAGCTGGTCATCAGTGACATTTAACTTAGTGAATTAAACTGACACTGAAATAGTGCTGGCACTGCCAGGCTGCCTGCTGTAAAGTCCTCTGCTAGTCCTATGTGTCTTGGGGAACCAGATCTACAGTGAAGCTTTTCTTTTGTCTGTTACCAATATATATAGTTATAGTAGAGCCTATTAGCGAAGCCAGCTTCAAACTACCCAATTTTCAAACTACTTCGCTCCAATGCATCCTGTGATTTATGTGAAGTTGTTAGTGATTGAGTAGATGGTGCTCTTTTCTCTGAATAGCTACTGAAGACCTGCACGGTTTTAGGGGGCGGTAGTGTATTAAGTCTCCATCTTTCAATGAGATGTACGTCCAAAGCCATGGAGTGTCATGGAGACTTAACATTGGTGCCCTGGGCAGATCCCTGCTCTGGCAATGTAATGGCAAACTTTTTGGATAGGCAGAATGTAATTTCAACTGCATATGGTTATCCTTGGCACGTTTTTATGAAAAGGAAGTACTAATTATTCTCTTGATAAAGGATTTTGAAGAGTTGCTTTTTCGTTAGAGGTCTGCATTTTATTTAAGGTCATGTGATCCCTGTGGCTCTCAGCAGGTTTCAAGCCACAATTATTTGTAAAGAACTGTTAGATCCTTGTAAGGAAGGTGTTTAGAGAAGTACATTTTAATAATCTGGAGCCTTTTGTGACTACTTTTGAAGAACATAATCTTGCTTGTACTGTTTTTATTTCACAACCATAAGTTTAATTTAATGTAGTCTGCTTGCTCATCTAGGTAATGTGTACACTTTTGTGCATAGTGTCTATCTGAAATGATGTTTGCTAATTTAGTTAAGGCATCATAAATTAAGTCCATTACTTGATGTCTATGGTGGTTCCAGTACAAATTGGTTTAGATTTCCTTTATTCTTTTATCTACAGCAACTGGAGCAGATCCAGAAAGAGCTAAGCGTTCTGGAAGAGGATATTAAACGAGTGGAGGTGAGGAGCCTAGACTTCCTTTGCAACACTGGCTGTGTTTTATTTCCATCAAATTCAGATGAAGGGGAGAGCAATTCCAAAGTAGAGACACCCTCTTGGAGAACATCCTGCCACTTACTCCTCTCTGGGCTGGTCTACACTGGAGGGGGATTGATCTAAGATACTTCCACTTCAGCTATGCTATTCACGTAGCTGAAGTTGTGTATCTTAGATCGATTTACCTTGGGTCCTCACGTCGCGGGATCGATGGCCGCGGCTCCCCCGTCAACTCCGCTACCGCCACTCACTCTGGTGGAGTTCCGGAGTCGACGGGGAGCGTGTTCGGGATCGATATATCATGTCTTAACGAGACGTGATATATCGATCCCGATAAATCAGTCTCTACCCGCCAATACGGTGGGTAATCTGGAAGTACCCTCTGTTATGAGTGGGGCTTCCACTGATTGGCTATACAGCTGTGGCTGTATAACATCGGGAGAGATGGTCTTTCAGATAAAGGGATGTCAGGCCGTTTAGGGCTTTATACATCAAAACAAACACCTTACATTCTATCCAGTAAAGAAGTGGTCGCCTGTGTAGGTCCAAAAGCGCTGGTTCTGTGCGCTCTGATCATGTACCCTGTAACTAATGAGCTGCAGCATTCTGCACCAGCTTCACTTTCTAGACAGTTTTTAAGATGTAGCCCCATGTAGAGTATATTGCAATGATCTGATCTGAAGGTGACAATCATGCATGATAGTTGCAAGATCTGTCCACCTCTGAAAGAAACAGGTGCCACATCTTGGTTATATGTAGATTTTAAAAGGTGTGTTTGGGGGGAGGTGACCAGGCCATAGCTTCTACCTGATCTTTCAATAGCAACTGGGAATCTAACCAGACTACTAGATTGTGCATCTCCCCCATCAGTGATAGGTGATGCTGCTGAAGCCTAGTGTGTAACTTAATCTTTTCTGGTTCAGTTCAGTTCCCCATGTATTCTTGCCTTGACCCAAATTCCACATTCCTTTCCATCTGCAAAGGCTGTTTTAGGAATACATTTGTATCTGTCTTAGTAGTGTGATTGCAGAACAAGTGAGCCGCCATGTAAGATGCATTTTGGGGAAATGGCCAGATTCCTGCTTCTGAGCTGGTGGCGGCAGGATATCTCTCAGATAGTACCATTGATCTCTAATATGTAAGAATCAAGTCGCCTTGAGCAAGATGCACTGGCCACAGGCCCTTACAAGACCAACTGGAATGGCAGCAGGAAATAGGAATCAGATATTGGGGAAAGAGGGAAGATTCCTTTGTATGAATTAAGCAAAATTAGATACCTATGGTTACGTACTTCAAAAAATTAAATTATATACCAAAACTGTGTATATGAAAGATGCCCATTGCATGCATGTCTTTCATTTTGTTGTAACTTGGCTCTCTGTTTCAGGAAATGAGTGGCTTGTATTCCCCAGTCAGTGAGGATAGTACGGTGCCTCAATTCGAAGCCCCCTCGCCTTCAAACAGGTACAAAGCTCGCAGCTGCTCAGAATTTGTGCTGCAGATCCCTCATATGGCTTTAGTCCTCTGCTATGCCATGCACACAAGTCCACTAGTTCTTGGATCAGATAAAAATAACATTCACATGGCCCATCTGTTTTCTCAGTGGTATTTATTTTCATGCCAATAAATTAGTGAAGAGAATGCTGTGTTGTGAATTCACAGCTGGCTTAAAGATCTTCCTTTTCCAGAATGCTTTGAAAAATGTTCAGCTTTTCAGTACTGTACAGGTAAGTCTGCAGACAATCTGAGTTGCTGGGTGTAAAACATTTAGTGTTAAACATGCACCTGTGTTTTTAAGGTCATGTATTTAATTTGTGGTGTTTGGCACATACAATGTCCAAAACAGTTTCACATTAAATACATGAATGACCTTTGATTTCCTGTTCAATATGAAAGGTTAAATTTGCATGTTCCCATGGTCAGATTTTTAAATTTAACAGACTCATTGGTTCTACCCACCTGCCTGCACTCTGTGGAGTTAAATGTCATTTCCCTAGTGTATTGTTGATGGGAATTTTTCTGTCTGGGATATTATGTGCCCTGGATTGCAGATAAAATTGTGAATAACCTTTTGTGTGTCCAAGTTGCACATGTGAGCAATTCAGTTTAAAGTGAGTTTCACTCTGCATACATTCCTATATTCATTCAGCTGGAATAAGTTACGATGCCCTCAAACTCTCATCCGGCTTATAAACGAATGGGCTAATGAACGAGTATATACAGTAAGTTCTGCAGAAGTAGATTGTCTAGTTCTGTCGCATGAAGCAAGTTAACAAGTGAATTTTTTTCAAGCACTGCTTTATACCATTTGGGATCTGGAATAATAATTTTTCTAGCCCGAGAAGTTGTTTGAAAACAATTTTAAAAATCTGTCTGAAACCTGTGTAGGCTAGTCTAGCAAGGCTTTTCTGGCATTCTTTCAGGTCTGTAGAGTACATGTGCTTTGGCCACTATAGATCTTGGTCACAAAACTACTCAAATTATTCATAGCTATGTTGATAAAACTGCTTTGCTTTAGTCTTTGATATAGCAAAATATGTATCTTGTAAGCCCATTGGGCTTCTTGGTTTTAGAAATGTGACTGTTACACTGCTGTGACCCAGCATTCCTTTTGTAAGAAGATCCATTTACTGCTGCTCTTCTCCAGGCCGTGTGACTTGAATGAAGCATTATTTAATCTGGCATTAACTGAACCTGGTAGAGACTAGTAGGGACTTATACAGAGTGCACGTGTGGTAGTCTCTCACCAAACTTTTGAGAGAGGTCCCTTCCTGTACTCCTCAGTGACTCTGCCAAAATCAGGGCTTGTTCTGTAGTTTCTCTGCTAAAATGAGAAGTGGCAAGTGAAGGTTAAGAGGCTTTGCTTGCTGGATGACTTCTAGGGCCTGTATCTCTTGACACATAGTGGTCCTGTGTCTGGTTTCATATGACCAAAGATTTGAATTCTTTGGGTTTATTTTCTAGAAACCTCCTACTCTCTGAAATTAATTTGGCTTTCAGCACTAAACATGTGTTGTGGTGAATAGTTCAAAAACTGCAACCTAGATCTTTCCTTGGAAAGCGTACTACAGAGTAATTGATGGGAGCTTTAAAATTTGCTGAGTCCTCCAGTTCTGTTAACTGAAATACTTCATCTTAAAAACATACGTTTTTAGAGACACAGTGAACCAGTAAGAATGAAATGTATTTATATTTTCATGTATTAGTTATAATATATAATTTTCCATGTTCAAATACTTTATTAAATTATATGGATATTTTCAACTTTTGCTGTTAATTAAAATGGTGTGTTTAAACCAGTACATATCTTGTCAGCATACTTTGTCATAATTTATCTGGTGAGCATTCATTACTAATGCATTTTATAAAATAGCATAAAGTTACCTTAAATATGTGTGATGGAAAACAGACTTTTCCTTTTGTCTGTCATACTGTTTAATTTATTTTGTTCTATTTTTCCTTCAGATTTACAGCATTCCCCCTTGAAATTTAGAGCCTTCAGTCTTGTGCCCCTGTCTGATTTATCCTTTAATCCACTTTTACTTCTGATTCAGTAGTCCTAGGGTTACCATATTTTGTGCCTCCAAATGGAGGACACTCCATGGGGCCCCGCCCACGCCCCCGCCCCAACTCCGCCCCCTCCCCAAAGTCTCCGCCCCCTCCCCTGCTTCCCGCGAACATTTAATTCGTGGGAAGCCTGAAGCTGGTAAGGGGGAGTGTGGGGGGAGGAGGTGCGGCCCAGGCTGGCCCCCCGGCGGCTCCAGCCTGGGTCGGCTCGGGCCCTGGGGTGCCGGCCCCGGCCGACCACCCCGGGCCTGCCCAGCACTGCCGGCCCCCGGCGGCCCAGCGCACCCCCCGCTACCCTGGACCGGCTCCCGGCCCCGCGCACCCCCCGGCCCCGTGACCCCGGACCGGCTCCCGGCTCCGCGGCCCAGCGCACCCCTCCCCCCGCCACCCCGGACTGGCCCGCGGCCCCGCGCACCCCCCCGCCACCCCGGACCGGCTCCCGGCTCCCGGCCCGGCTCCCGGCCTGGCACCGCTCCCCGCCTGGCCCCGCGCCGGGCCCGGCACCATGCCCCCGGCCCCGCGACCCCGGCCCGGCCCCGGCCGATCCCTCCCTTCCGATTTTCCCGGACATGCCCGGCTTTTGGGGATTTCCCCCCGGACGGGGATTTGAACCCCCAAAAGCCGGACATGTCCGGGAAAATCCGGACGTATGGTAACCCTAGTAGTCCACTCCAATACTCTGGTTTTTCATTCTCTCCCCCCTCCCCCACCACCTCGAATGTCTCCAGACCCTGTTTAAAGACCAGTTCAACTTTTTTTCTCTATTTTCCACATTTGTCTCTTAGTCGTCATAAGCAACTATCACTTTTTTGGCTATGTGCTTTCTATTTCCATCTCATTTATATCCACACTCTCAAACTTTAAATAATCCTATATTTTTTGTAGGTGAATACTACTGGAGGAAACCTCACTGTTGTAACTTTGCTGAATTTGTTTTCAGTATGTGTAACTAATGCTTCTTAAAAGAAATCAAAACTTTTTTTTGTGCGCTCTTCTGCAAGATGTGATGAAACATTGTGGGGTAATAGTACAGTACTTTTTTTACAGGATTAAGGTTTTCTAGTTTTGTGTATTAGGGAAATACAAACAATTAGGAGGAGGGTTAAAAACTAATACTTCTCAAAAAGTTTCTCTTCACCCTCCCCCAAATAAAATAAACAAACCCTAGTCAACCTAGTGTGTCTTTTGGTTGGTGAATGACCTCAGGGGAATACATCTCTAGTTTCTGAGGCAGTAATAGAAAATTTAACCATTCTGTCATGAGTTCCTGGGGAAGACCCAATAAAAATTAATTACATGGTTGCCAAAGGGTCACTTTGTTTAAGTAGTATTTTTTGTTCATTGACTCCAGTTCTTTGTCTCAAAATTTTCTCCTTCTTGCTCCAGTTGCCACCCACAGGTTGATGTTCGTCCCCTTTTTTGTTCCCAGATTTTATAATGCCTTTTATAATTTATTAATGAATGTAGCTGAATTTCTTAATCACAAAAATATTAAAAAGCCTTTGTTAACAGGACTTTACATTTAAGATTCTTGTAATCTTTCTTTTTTCAATTATTCAAGTACCTGCAAGTCAGCTTCCGCTAAGGGTGTTAGACAAAACTGGCTTAGAATTTGTCTGTGGATAGCGGAATTATATCTATGCTTCTGGAACCAGATTATATTGCGTTACCAGCACATCTATAGCAAAAATAAGACTCAACACTTTAAGGCTGCTGTTAATTGCATTTGTACTTGCCTCTTGTAACAGCTTATTTTCCATTGTTTTCCAGCTGTGCATCTCTCTCCTGCTGTCACCGGCAGGAACTGGTGTATACATTTTGTTAGTTTGCCTGCTCCCTCATCCCCCCATGATTAAAGTTTATTGTCCCTGAGTATGCTTGAAGCATCATTGTTACTTTTTTTCCTCCATAAAGCTCTAGTAGAAAATAATTCTTTTCCTAGAAGATGTTTTTGTTTTTTGCTTGTAGCTTTTCTATTTTGACTGTGCAAGTGTTAAGACATCAGCAGTTGGCGTTAACTTTTAAGTGAACTACAGATGTGTTTAAAAAAGTTTTAACATTCTCTTCAACTCAGATTTGCCTCCAGTAGATTTTTAAAGCTAATATTGGAGTAAAGTATTAAAGCCCAATTACAAGTATTTTGGCTTTCTAGATTTACGGCTTGTGGAAACGCGCTTAATGCTATGTTGGTAGTCCCATCATGCACTGGAATGTCAGTGTTGCTGATCAGTGCTGGCAACCATAACCTAAACATAAATCTGTGTAAAATCACTTTTTTACAAAACCAAGACCAATAAAAATATTTCCAGTAACCTTATAAAAACTACCTGTTCCTCCAACCTCCCGCCCCCCCCCCCCCAAACATAATCTTCAGTGAGAGCAATACTTCTGTCTAACATGCATTGTAGGTGAGGAAATGAAAGTGAAACTGAATAATCTGTTTCAAGCCATATGAAATAAAGTAAACAAGCCAAGAATAGTGGTGAAAGCAAGGCTTTCAAAATACATTTTTACAGTAGATATTTGTAACACAGATAGTTTGTTGACTAAATAATTTTAACATGATAGTGTTCTTGTGTGGTAATCTAAAAATACTTGGAGGCAAATAAAAGGCTGATTATTAAGGGGTAGTGGGGAAAGGATTTGTCTATCATATAGAAATAAAATGTTACGAGCAAGATTTTCAAGCACCGGTGCCTAAAGTTAGGGTTCTAAATGCTTTAGTTGGCTAAATAATGGGCCTGATTTACAAAAGTGCTGAGCAGTCTGTAGCGCCTACTGAAGTCAGCGGGAGCGGGTGCTCAGGCCGTGTGACTGTAGCTCACAAACACCTAGTTCGGTGCCTCGCTTTAGGCAAGCTGTTTTTCAAATCTTGGCTTCAGTCAATGCATGAGGGTGGTCAGCATGATAGGAGCTAACTATAAATAACTATTCTTATAGAGAAGTGGTTTGTTCATTTCCTAGCCTCTGGAAAAAAAATCCAGAAGAGGCGAACTCTGCATCTTATCTCAAAATTAAAAGTATGCAAAACTGGAAAATAGCTTGCCATAGGGATGTTTCTGAGCTGTAATTCTGGATCTGAACATCAAATCAGAGAGCTGTCCTTAACAACTCAAGTACCAGGGTTTTTTTTGGGGGGTGGGGAAGGGGGAGAGAGGCAGGTATGACACTTCCAGAGATCATCTCTATAATATTAAGGTGGCTGGGCCAGTAATACTTTTCCAAACACGCTTTTCGACTGTTCCCTTCACATTACTATCTTGGACCCCATGAAATACTAATAACACCCTTTAGGAAGGAAGGGGTATCTACACAATAATTTTGTAATAGCAGTGTGTAGAAGGTGTGCTTTACACTGCATGCTTTAAATACACGACATGTCTGTCCTGAAATTTTGTTTAACACTATCACACTTGACTGTACTTGAATAGAAGTGTGTTTAACAGTAATTTAGAATTTCTTGTAGACATAAAACATTTCCACGTTCTTCTCTAAGCCAATCTCTCATTCTGTATATTTAAAAAGGCTTATGTTTCGTGCCTACAAAATGAATTTCAAACACAATCTTGCTGCTAGATGTAATAGGAAAAGTAAGAAGGTTGAAAATGATAAAGGAGGAGTGCATAGTGATTGATTTTTTTTTTTAAGCAGGCTCTGTTTCTTTTGGTTTTACAGTAATATTATCGATTCCACGGAGTACAGCCAGCCTCCAGGATTCAGTGGCAGTTCTCAGGTAAGATAATGCATATGTCTGGAGGGAGGGACAAAGGCCACAGATTGTTTGCAATCTCCAGGACATTGGCCAAACTGGCTCTTATAAATCTGAATCCTTAAATAGTCACCTAGTTATCTGTGGCAGACACTAAACTTTAGGAATAATTGCATATGCTCATGAATCAGGTCATATTCAGGTACATACTCTCTGCAGAGAGAAACGGTACCATAAATTTTAGGTACCTAACTTCATTTCCAAAGTTGATTTTTCTTGTGACTATATTAGATAGGGGCATCAGTTTGAAGCCTCATTCCTCCTTGCTGGAAACTGTACAGTATGTTAGAGTTCTCTGTGTAACTTTTAGTGCACAGTAGCAGGGTTCACATGGCGATGGAATGTACAGGTAAAATGCTTTTGAAACTTAAGTTTTAGAGCTAGCTATGGATACAAAACTTAGAGTAAATACATTGTAATAAGAATCCTGAGACTGCGTTTCTGTAGCATATTTCGTGGTAAAATCAGATGGCAGTTAGTAAATGGATAGAGGAGGTTCTCTTTTTCTGAGACATTTTATGGCTGTGTTATTGGTATCTAGACACCAAGGTGATTGGCTCTGTATAAATACCTTTTATCTATCTGGTTTTAAAGGAAGTATAAATTACGGATGGAGAGTTTATGTTCCAAACTCTAATCTGACATGTTCTTTATTTGTTGCTGTCCATGGACGCTACTTGTTTTAATACTTTAATTTCTTCTTTGAAATAGAAAGGAAGAGCATAATTCTACCACCCCCTCCTTCTACCCCCAACCCAAGCTAGGTTTTCCTGTCACTCTGGATAACAGCCTATTAGCATGAAAATCATATATATTGAAGTCTGCTGTCCCTAGGGCAGATTGTTAATTAAATTTTAATATATTTTTGGATTGGGAATCTAGAAATAATTAATGTTAAGAAACATTTAGTTTAATTTTCATTTGCACAAGAAATCTCCAGTGAAAATAGTCCATATGAATATAAACTGAGTTGCATTTTTTATTAATGATCAGTCATGGTAAAATCAGATATTAGCTAATACTGGAAGCAAGACACTGGGTCAGAATGAACCATCCAGCTCTTTTCACACCTTAATTAGCATTGCACTGCTGACCAATGTTCTTCTAGGGTAACTAGTTTATTATTTCCAGCCTAGATTGGATATTCCAGAAGCTGGATTACAAGAAAAAGGCATTTGGGACCTTTGGAGAGTTGCCTACCATATGATCTGAGGGTTTGGATAAACTATCGTAGCCTCTAATAATTTTCATTTTCTACATAGAAATGAGCTTGTGTGTTGGTCTTTTGGCTGAGGTTTATCCCCAGGTTAATGTTTTAAGGTTTGACTTCCCCCCCAACTTCTTATAGTTATCTCAGTAATAAGAGAGGTTAAAATATTTATTAGATACAGTAGGCTTCATATGAAAACTCATTTCAACACTTCAGGTATTTTGAAATAATTACGGTGCTTTTCTGTATTTCCTGTGGATAGGAGATACCATGGGACTGCAGTCACTAGATTGATAGTTTGTTTCTAATGGTACTTACTTTGGGATGACCTGTGGAAGGCCAGGTGCTGACAGTTTTTGCTAGTGTCGTGCTCCAACTACTATCCCCATCTAGAGGATCCTAAATGGTTCCTTAGTTTTCATAACTTAGTGAGCAGCCAAATAAAATGCAAAACACCTGCATGAGCTTTATTATAGAGGAAAAAAGTCTTCCTGTAAGGCTGTGGTTCTCAACCTTTCCAAACTCCTGTATCCCTTTCAGGAGTCTGATTTGTCCTGGGTACCCCAAGTTTCACCTCACTTAAAAACTACTTGCTTACAAAATCAGACATAAGTATCATGGACACTATTACTGAAAAATTGCTTAGTTTCTCATTTTTACCATATTATAAAATAAATCAATTAGAATAGAAATATTTTACTTACATTTCAGTGTATAGTATACTGAGCAGTATAAACACGTCATTGTTTGCAAACTAAAAATTCATACGCTGTCTTTGCTAGTGCCTTTTATGTAACCTGTTATAAAACTAGACAAATATCTAGATGAGTTTATGTACTCCATGGAAGACCTCTGTGTGCCCCCAGCGGTACACGTACCTCTGGTTGAGAACCACTGCTCTACAGCTCCCACTAACCCTAGCAGGGCTTTAGCCAGTCCAACCTCAAGCTATGTATAGCCGTGACACTCTTCAATCAGATCCCAAAGTAAAGAGAAAAATACAGGTTCTAAGTCAGTGGCTCTCAAACTTTTTTTTTTACTAGTGACCCCTTTCACATAGCAAGCCTCTGAGTGTGACCCCCCTCCCATAAATGAAAAACACTTTTTAATGTATTTAATACCATTATAAATCATTATAAATGCTGAAGGCAAAGCGGGGTTTGGGATGGAGGTTGACAGTCACGACCCCCCCATGTAATAACCTTGTGACCCCCAGTTTGAGAACCCCTGCAGCATTAAGTGTTGAGTTCAAAATCTCGTCATTGGTAGGAAGAAGCAAGATTTTGCTTTTTTCCTTCTTGGGCCAGCTGCTTGCTTGTCTCTCCCTCTCTTACTCCCTCCCCCCCTTTCCAGTGTTGCTTAGAAACTGATTGAGTAGTCAAGGAGCTGACTTCCTTGTCTAGAAGTTTGATAGTACTTCATTAGAGTAGGCACAGTTGAGCATTTAGCTGATCAAGACAGGTTAATGCAGACTGATTCCCAGCATAACTCAGTTTGCCAAGTCTGAGACCTGTTGGAGTGGAATTTGGCTCTTAAAATCTAGTAATAGCTGTGCTAATCATATTAACTACTTAGCATGTGATTGATTTAATCTCAGTACAGACTGGAACCACCTAGAAGGTCTAGGTTTAGGTTATATTCAGGGCCGGTGCAAGGAAGTTTCGCGCCCTAGGCGAAACTTCCACCTTGCATGCCCCCCCCCCCCCCAGCCCTGCGGCAGTTCCCCGCCCCCCCCCCGTCCTGAGGCGCCCCCCCAGTAGCTCCCCCCCGCAGCTCACCTCTGCTCCGCCTCCTCCCTGAGCACGCCACCCCCGCTCTAATTCTTGTCCCTTCCCAGGCTTGAGGTGCCAAACAGCTGATTGGCACTGCAAGCCTGGGAGGTGGGAGAAGTGGAGTGGCACCGCTTTTTGGTGCCCCCAAAGCTTGGCGCCGTAGGCAACTGCCTAGTTTGCCTAAATGGTAGCACTGGCCCTGGTTATATTGCTCATCCTATTCCAGGCAGTTGTCAAGTTGAAATTGAAGTGATTGCTCATTGCTGTTTGCAGTCATCTTCATCTAGGATAGGCACAATTTGCTGAGGCTAAAGCAGTTGCAGCCTGGTTCATGTAATTAACATAAAGATGGTATTAGCATGTCCCGTTCAATATTTGTAAAGTTGTCGTGTAGTTCATTGTCAAAACTACAGTGAAGTAGAGATGCTTAATGTCAGGTGTATTTGGCATAAAGCTGAATTGCTGTCAGTATAAAATGAGTACCTACGAGATATGTGCAATCAGCATGAAATGGAAGTTGTGAACTTATGGTTCATCCAGTCAATATACAGTCAGGGATCTTACATGATGGGTAGTTCTTGACGTTTTCAATGCTTTATTTTGTTCCAGGTTACTTGTTCGTACAGTGTACTCTTCATAAAGTGTATTCCTTTAATTTCAACTTACGTACATCCTTGTTGGCTTCTTACTGGTTGTAATGTGAGAGTTACTTGTTGTTGTTTTCTGAACTGAGAGTAAATTGCTAATTATGCAAGCAAGGAGCATGTTGGATGTGTTAAATTCTTAGGCTGAAATCCTGGCACCTTTGAAGTGAGTGGCAGTGCTCTCATAGAGTTCAGTGGAGCCAGGATTTCACACTTTGGGTATGTCTACACTATGGGATTACTCAGAATTTACAGAATTTGATTTTGGGCAACCGACTGTATAAAGTCGAGTGCATGCGGTCACACTAAGCACATTAATTCGGCAGTGTGCATCCACGTACCGAGGCTAGCGTCGACTTCCGGAGCGTTGCCCTATGGGTAACTATCCCATAGTTCCCACAGTTTCCCCCACCCATTGGAATTCTGGGTTGAGATCCCAATGCCTGATGGGGCAAAAAACATTGTCGCTGGTGGTTCTGGGTACAGACTCACCCCTCCCTCGGTGAAAGCAACGGCAGACAACCGTTTTGTGCCTTTTTTCCTGGATCAACTGTGCAGACGCCATACCACGGCAAGCATGGAGCCCGCTCAGCTCAAGACAGCAATCATGAACATTGTAAACACCTTGTGCATTATCATGCAGTTTATGCTGAACCAGAACCTGAAAAACCAGGCAAGGAGGAGGCTGCGACTGCAACACGGCGATGAGAGTTGTGAGGACATGGACACAGAATTCTCTCAAACCGCGGGCCCCAGCGCTTTGGAGATTATGCTGTTAATGGGACAGGTTATAGCCGTGGAACACCAATTTTTGTGCCCGGGAAACAAGCACAGAGTGGTGGGACCGCATAGTGTTGCAGGTCTGGGACGATTCCCAGTGGCTGCGAAACTTTTGCATGCGTAAGGGCACTTTCATGGAACTTCGTGACTTGCTTTCCCCTGCCCTGAAGCGCCAGAATACCAAGATGAGAGCAGCCCTCACAGTTGAGAAGTGAGTGGCGATAGCCCTGTGGAAGCTTGCAATGCCAGACAGCTACTGGTCAGTCGGGGAATCAATTTGGAGTGGGCAAATCTACTTTGGGGGCTGCTGTGATGCATGTAGCCAAAGCAATCACTGAGCTGCTGCTACCAAAGGTAGTGACTCTGGGAAATGTGCAGGTCATAGTGGATGGCTTTGCTGCAATGGGATCACATTACATAGCACATGTGATTTCGGTACAAGGTCACATTTTGCATCTTAATATTGTATGCCTGAGGCTTTGGTGTTAGAGATCACAGGCGCAGGTCCAGGCAACAGAATTCGGCTTGCATGCAGCCAGGTAAGCCATTGTCTTTCGGCTTCTGCAACCTTCCTAAAAGCAGTGCCCTCCTTTCCCACATACTAAGCAAAGCCCGTTAAGTGCTGCGGTTTTCCTGTTAACGTGCAGCAGCAGAAACCAAACTATCTCCCCTCTTCCCCCCCCCCCCCCCCCCGCACACATCCAGTTCTCTGGGATGATCACTTTATTCCTGCCCCCACCGCGTGGCTGGTATCAGGGAAGATCCCTGCAGAAACCAAATGCGAAAAGCTCAGCGCCAATGCCCCTCTTCCCCCCCCCCCCCCCCGGCTTGGCTAACTGCAGGGAAGGATTTCTTTTCAGCCACAGGCAAGCAGCCCAGTAGGAACGGCCACCAAATTAAATTCCCGTATTTCAACCAGGTTACCATAAACGATATCACTCTCCTGAGGATAACACAGCGAGATAAAGAACAGATGTTGCTTGAATGCCAGCAAACACTGAGACCATACGCTGCCAGGCTTTGTCATGCAATGATACCAGATTACTTGCTACTAGCATGGCATGGTCAAGTGTCCTACCATGGAGGATGGAATAAGGCTGCCCTGCCCAGAAACCTTCTGCAAAGGCTTTTGGAGTACCTCCAGGAGAGCTTCATGGAGATGTCCCTGGAGGATTTCCACTCCATCCCCAGACACGTTAACAGACTTTTCCAGTAGCTGTACTGGCTGAGAATGCATCCCAAGTCCTCGGCAAATTAATCATTAAAAACCGCTTGCTTTTAAACCATGTTTTATATTTACAAAGGTACACTCACCAGAGGTCCCTTCCATGGCTTCAAGGTCTGGTATAACGCCTTTGGAGGGTACTTCAGTCAGGCTGAGAAAAAGACCCTGGCTTTTGGCGAGAACAGAGTGCTGTGTGCTCTCCGCAAGGTCGTTGTCCTCCTCCTCCTTCTCATCTTCCCCGTCTGCAGAATCCTCAGGCATGGCCAAGATTACCCCCTCCTCGGAATCCACGGTGGCCCCCCCCCCCCCCCCAAGAATTGCATGCAGCTCAGCGTAGAAGCGGCATGTCTGCGGCCCTGCCCCGGACCTTCCGTTTGCTTCTTTGCTTTTCTGGTAGGCTTGTCTGAGCTCCTTAACTTTCATGCGGCATTAATACGAGTCCCTATTGTGGCCTCTCTCCATCATGCCCTTGGAGATTTTTTCAAATGTTTTGGCATTTCATCTTTTGGAACGTAGTTCTACTAGCATGGAATCCTCTCCCCGTATAGCGATCAGATCCAGTACCTCCCATACGGTCCATGCTGGTGCTCTTTTTCGATTCTTGGACTGCATGGTTACCTGTGCTGATGAGCTCTGCATGGTCACCTGTGCTCTCCATGCTGGGCAAACTTGAAATGAAATTCAAAAGTTCGCGGGGCTTTTCCTGTCTACCTGGCCAGTGAATCAGAGTTCAGATTGCTGTCCAGAGCGGTCACAATGGTGCACTGTGGGATAGCTCCCGGAGGCCAATACCGTTGAATTGCGGCCACACTAACCCTAATTCGAACCAGCAATGTCGATTTTGGCGCTACTCCCCTCGTCGGGGAGGAGTACAGAAAGTCGATTTGAAGAGCCCTTTATGTCGACAAAAATGGCTTTGTGTGGACGGGTGCAGGGTTAATTTGGTTTAATGCTGCTAAATTTGACCTAAACTCGTAGTGTAGACCAGGCCTTGGCTTGTGTATTATCATGTGATAAACCTTCTTGTGCACCACCAGTGCCACTGCTAATGACCCAGTAGGGATTGTTGTAGAGCCTAGGAGCCACAGTCATGGACCAGGACCTCGTGGTGCTAGTCCCTGTACAAACACAGAACAAGACTGCTCCTGCCCATGTATGTTTGAGTTTTTATATCGGATCTTTTTTTGTGTGTCCGGATATAATGGGGTGAAGTTTTTAGATGTAAGCTTATCTTTTATAAGATCAAGTAAAGAGAATGTAACTTGTATAGCAGAGAAATTTCCGTGTGTGTGGTGTGTGGTTTTTTTTTTTAAGCAATAATACAAATATATGAGGGGAGCAAGAGATTCTTTTTCTCCTACTCCTTCAGTGGTGGGGGTAGTTAATAATAAAAAAAAGTATATAAAGTTTCAGACCTCCCCCTCGCCCCTCAGGTTTTTTTAATTGGTGGGGTATGGGAGGTACCTTTATGAAGTTTTCCAGACTTCATATGCAATGAACTTGATTGTTCTGTAGTAGACCAACTTCCACACTCTCTATCTACTTGTCATTTAAGATAAAATAGAATTACTTACTAGATAATTCTTGTTCTTCTAAGATAGTTTTAAAAAAAAACCTCTTGCCCAGCCATCTCTTCTGGTCATCTGAGTGTTGATTCTTGCACATTTTCTCTTGTTTGAAAAGAAGCTGGTAGTTGGGAGAAGTTGATGCTGTGTCCTCTAGATCCATTAGTGACATGATCTGTGACCCTTCCTCTCCCCTCCCCCCCCCCGCAAGGATTTTGTTGTTTTTTGTTTGCTTGTTGGCTTCTGAATCTCATGCCTGAAGCTGAAGCCCATGAGTTATTCAATTATAATTACTACCTTCAGAAAACAAGAATTACAGATGTGACTTTCTTGTCAGTAAAATAACCAGATGTGACGAGAGATTCATAAGAGGCAGATACATGTAGAAACGAGGCCAAAATCGGTAAAGCCAGGCCCGGGCCTCTTTTCTGAATAAGTATTTCTTGTTCTCCACTCAGACTAAAAAACAGCCATGGTATAACAGCACGTTGGCATCAAGGCGGAAGAGGCTTACAGCTCATTTTGAGGACTTGGAGCAGTGCTATTTTTCCACCAGGATGACTCGTGTATCAGGTATGTTTCTTTTGCATTAATGAATTTGGAGTTGAATTTCTGAGGTACTTCCAGTTGCCTGTCTTAAGTACTTGGATCACAGAAATTGACTTGCTTTTGAGAGAGCACATGTTACTTCTCCCCTCCAAGTTCTGTATGCACATACACCTGAGCTGACTGGCAGAACCTCATCTCTTGTCCAGTCTTGGTTTGGCTTTTTAAATCAAAGAAATATGTTCTTTGCATTTTGGAAGTGGCACTAAGGGGTATATTTACAAAGGCAGTGCATGAAAGACACACACAACAATCCTCCTAAAGAACAATAGGACTTTTCTCTGTACCTAGTACATCCTTTTAAAAATGTACTGAGGCATAAAAAGGGTTTGAGATACCATTGTGAGGAGCCTTTTCACTCAAATGGGCATGTGTTGATTACAACTCAAAGGCTATTGAAGGAGGTAGGAAGATAACTTGGTATGTTCTCCTGTACTTAAAACACAAATGGTACTAGATATGAGCTTTGAAGAATGTTTCAACGCCATGTTTCTTGAGTATATTCTCTAGATTTAACAACACTCTTTGAATGGAAAGAAGCATTGGATTTTACTCTCTGTAAAAAGTCTGTTTGTTTTATTACATAGGATACCTTATGGGCAGCCCAGATCATGGGGCAAAATGCCGTAAAGTGTTGATGTTCAAATTATTTGCAGAGGCGGTGTGTGCGCGTGTGCACATGTGTTGAGGGTCTCAAACTTGTTCATAGTGCGGACAACTTTTTAAATACAAATTGTCCTGTGACAACGGAAACCCTTTTATTCACATTTGCTTGGGAAACATCTCCTGTCATTCACAACTGCATAATATCTTTTTGGTAAGAAGAACAGTTGCTTCCATAGAAAAGTAATTATTACCTAAGTCTCTAGTGCATTGAAATTAAAATTTAGCAGCTGGAAAAGGAGGAGGCGCTTGTAGCTTGTGAGCAGCCAGCATTCCACAGACCTTCAGCAAGTGTTCTGCAGGCTGTAGTAATCCACACAAATTGTAAGAAACTCTGGTATATAGATTACTCTTGGGAGAATTTTGCGCAATGCAGAATTAGCACAGAATTAGCACGGCAGAGCTGCTGGCTGCCAGTAGGGGCCACTGAACCCCGGCAGAGCCCAGTTCCCCAGCTCGTAAATAGAAGATACTGCCAGGGGGAGGAGGAGATAGAGGGTTCCTGGCAGCTGCAGTTCCTGTCATGCCCTGAAAGAAGGAGGCGGCATGCAGGAAACACCATACAATCTTGGACCCAGCATCAGGCTGTTTCTCTCTGGATCCCTGGACTCTAGAGGGGTAGGGAGTGTGAGTGTCTGCTGGTGGGGGCAGGGGGATAATTGCCCAGTGGCTAGACTTGGGGGGGGGGGGGGGGGGGGGGGGGGGGGGTATGGGAGCAAGTGTCTGGGCCAGAGTGGGGAGTGGCTGGCTTCTGCGGGGTGGTCAGAAAAACAGGAACTTTGTTGTCATAGAGGTTTCTTTAATTCTCTACTTCGGGGGGGAATTTTTTTTTGTCATTTGTGTTACAGATATAGTTGCTGACAGGTATTTTGAAATAAATTACCAAAATAATTGAAACTGGCGTGATTATATAGTGTTGTTTTGACACTATGCAGAATTTTGGACAATATATAGAATTTTGCAGAATTTATTTTTGGTGCAGAATTCTCCCAGGAATAATAGATACCCCCCGGATACAATGTATAAGTGTATGATAAATTACAATATTTCTTCACCTGTTGTGCAATGAAAATAGTACCATCAGTTCTTACTTGAGAAATAGTCTCTTCAGAAATTGAAACTGCAAATGTTTTATCTGATTAATAAAACATCTACAAGTGTTCTAAAATATAACAATAGCCACATTTTTTGTGTGGAAGATTACAAGATAAAAGGGGCACAGTTCCCCCCAATCAGGGAAAAATCTGTGGCATTTGTTTAGCCTTTTCCACTCTTTTAGATTTCACTCATGCACTTCAGTGCATTCCGAGTACAAGATCTGTGTGTGTCACTATTTGTTTGATTTTGTTTTTGAAAGTTGGCTCTTTGAATATATGGAATTTTAGATGTATTTGGGATAAGACATATCCCTATAACTTTCATAGCAGGAGATCACAAATAAGCTTGCTTTATACATTAATTTGGAGTACGTTTAAATTGTTTTCTGCTTCAGTAGAAGATACATTATGCTAGCTTCAGGGTGGGTTTGATTTAAATCAAATTAGTGATTTAAATCATGATTTAAATCACTAGTCAGGAAGATTCAATTTAATCATGGATTTCTACATAAAAGTGCATTTTGTTGGTTGTTATAACCTTAAGACATATTCTCCACAACTCAGAGAGATGTAGGTTTCATTTTTAGAAGGTACACACTATACATTTTAAAAGTGATTTATTTTGAAAACTTTTCAGATAAGCTGTAGAACTAATCAGAAAATGAATGATTGGTTATTTCATTTACCAAAGGTAATTGAAGCAGGTATCCAGTTCAACAGGTTAATCATTAATATTTGGAGGATTTTCTTGCCATGCTGTATTAGGAGGAGAACATCACCAGACAGACATTTAAATTGTTTTATTTAACTGAAACAACAACATTATGTATTCTGGATTTTTTTCTTCAACAGCAAACATATATTTTAACAAAGCAAGCGCATGAATTTTTGAATTTACACATTCAAGTTTTTTAAAATCAGGGTTTTTTATTAAAAATTGTTTAACTAAAATAGTTACATGAAATATATGTATTTCTTTAAAAGCAAAAATTTAATCAACTATGTCTGCCAGGTCAACATGAGAAACTTAAAATATTGGCTTCTTCAGCTAATGCAGTTGTCTTCACCTTCATTTTCCTGTTTGTTCATAATCTGGAAAAGAAAAACAAACTTTCTTGCTTTCTTAGGTCCCAAATGATTTCTCAATTTGGAATGAATTAGTCCAAAGGAAGAAAATATTCTTTCTACACAAGCAGAAGAAGCTACTGCTGATAAGTGAGATTATCATTTCAACAGTCTCTGAATCCAAGTTCTTAAGTGACTTCCACCAGTTCACTGGTGTGACTTTCTTTAAAACATCATCAGCAAACGTATATTTCTTGAATGGTTCATCCTTAGCTCTGAAGTTTTATAATTTGCATTATGGAGGGAGGATTGCTGGATGTCCATGTCATAGCCAACTCCTCTTCTTCAGCAGTTAAGGTTTGACCTTGGTACTGAGTATTGAGAATATTTGCAAGAAAATGAGCTGGGGAGAGTGCTTGTCCCATTCGTTTTTATAAAGCTTGTAATTTAGCTCTGTCATTGCATATTTCTCTTTTTTAAGACCTCACTCAGTTCCTTCCAAATTTCAACAGTGTCAGCAATAAAATAGCTATTTCCTTGCATTTTGTTCAAGGCTACAGAAATAGGCTTAAGGGTACTCCGCATGTGTTCATCATTTCTCTTAAGCCCAATGTTGAGAATTTTGGCTATGACGGAGCCATCTATTTTTTCATGATTTTGTTCTCAAACGGTCATCAGATTAGGCCAGTTCTTGATATAGTGCTCAAAACAGTCAACTACTGAGTTCCATTGCACATCTTGTGGGAGAGTTAGCTTGGTTCCTCCCACTTTTTTCAGAGCAGCTGCTGCAAAGTGGTTGTTACGGAAGTATTTTGCAATTTCAACATTAGCCTTTATTTCTGGAACACTGAAGTCTTTGGTTAGGAGCACTGCAACCATATGTTATTAGTTTGCAACTCTCTTCACTCTCTCCTAAATAATTTCTTCTCATCTTGGATATATTTGCAGCATTGTCTGTGACCAGGCTGCGTACTAGACATTTGAATTTTTTTCATCACGACTCAGGTTAACAATTTTACCCTCTAAACCTTTTGCACACTGCTCAATTTCTCTGTCATACACTTTATCCAGCAATTTGCCTGTGACATCTGCTCTGTTGGGTGGTCTGTATCCTGGTCTTAATGCCTGAACTAGGGGTTACCATATTTTGTGTCCAAAAAGAGGACACTCCACGGGGCCGGGGCCCCGCCCCAACTCCACCCCTTCCCCAAAGTCCCCGCCCCAAATCCGCCCCCTCCCCTGCTTCCCACGAACATTTGATTCGCGGGAAGCCTGAAGCAGGCAGCAGGTAAGCTAGAGGGGTGGGGGGAGGATGCGCGGCCCAGTCTGGCCCCCCCAACCGAGCGGCTCCCTCCGGCGGCTGGCCCCGGCCCCAGCGTCTCCAGCCTGGTTCGGCTCCTGGGGTGCCGGCCCCAGGCCAGCCCCCGGCCGAGCACCCCCGGCCCAACCTCGGCCCCCGGCCTAGCACCGCCAGCCCCTGGCCCAGCACCCGCGGTGCCGGCCCCTCCCTATTTTCCCGGACATGTTCGGCTTTTTGGGATTTCCCCCCGGACGGGGATTTGAGGCTCAAAAAGCCGGACATGTCCGGGAAAATCCGGACGTATGGTAACCCTAACTGAACCATGTTAGTGAAGTGTGGGTTTTCAATCATACGGAAAGGAGAGTTTGTTGCATAAACAAACCAGGCAATTTTTTCATCAATTACCTTGTTTTGTAATCTGCTAGTTCTGATCACAAACTTATCTATGGCTGTTACTGGATGATGGAGATTTTTTTCTTTTCTTTTTGCTACAGGTGATATACTGTGGCTATGTGACATACATGATGTGACTGAAACACTATCATTGGCAGATAACTCTGAAACCATAGAAAATGATGGTGATCTTGAAGGTAGATAGTTTTCAGAATCCTGTATGTTGAGGATGGATTCTCCTAAACAAAATAATAGAATCATAGAATATTAGGGTTGGAAGGGACTCAGGAGGTCATCTATTCCAACCCCCTGCTCTCAAAGCAGGACCAATCCCCAGACAGATTTCTCCCCCCCCCCCCCCCCCCCTCCCCGAAACCCTAACACCCCCAGACATTCCCCCCCCCCCTAAAATAAGTCAGTGCAGTTACTTAATTATTATTACCATACTGCTCATTTAGTATTACTCATTGTGTTCACTGATACTCAGTACACCTCTACCCCGATATAACACGAATTTGGATATAATGCAGTAAAGCAACACTCGGGGGGAGGGGGGATGGAGGCGGGGCTGCGCGCTCCGGCGGATCAAAGCAAGTTCGATACAACGTGGTTTCACCTATAACGCAGTAAGATTATTTTTTTTTGGTTCCCGAGGACAGTGTTATATTGGGGTAGAGGTGTACCACTTTAAAGGTGAAATTGTACAAGGAAGATATGCCTATTTCAGCTATTTATTTTTTATCACAACTGCATCTAAAATGATAGTACCATAGAGTAACAATTATATTTTTTGCTCAAACATGAGAATTCAAGAATAGTTCAGAAGGAAGACAGGCAGTCCTTAAGAAAGAAGTATGAAATAAAAAAGTTCACAGACTTGAAGATCTTGCATATTCAGACATGTTCCTTTCACCATCTTCAACGCAGCTTCCTCCTGAGAAGGAACACGTCTCATGATGTTGTTTCATTCGGGCAACTAGGCCTTGCATTTCTTTGTTGCACTGTTTGCATTTTGCACGCATGCCTGTCTTACCCACAGGTAGAGGAATTTCATTAAATTATTCCCAAACTGTCTCTTTTATGGCCTGCTGCCATTATAGGTTTTCCCTTCTAGTAAGAGAATGGTATGGTAGATCTCAAATCAATGAAGGCTACACTCAGAAAGACCTCAAGACTTCTGGGATATGCTGCTCAAACAGTTTCGCTTTTGTTTCTACTGCCTGTCCCTACCTTCTCACACTTATCTCCAGACTTCTCCTTGTCCAGATCTATTCCGCCCCCAACAATCTTGTATTTGATGAACTTTTTGAAACTTTGCACTTTTAGAAAGAGGTAAGGGATTGACTGTGTACACAAATTTGTAGAGGGACAGTAGGGTTGAGGTCTGCTATTTCTCACCTCTATATATGAATTTATTTATTTAAAAACATTTTTGGTGTTAACAAATGTTATCCCTGGAGACACACATCCACAGTTTGAGAACTGCAAAACTAAGCATCTCTAATGGTATCTTCTAGACTGAACACTGAGTCCCATTGGGTAGATAGAAAGATTAACCTAAGTAATCTATACAGAAGCCTGTGGAACCCTATAAAATTGGGTCCATAATCCATAGGAACTCATTTACAAAACTTTTCTTAAACATTACATGATTATATTGCCTCATACTATAGAATTAGAATTTATAATCCCTATTCCATGATAAGATACATTATAGCTCAAAGATATCTCAGTTAAAACCATCTTTAGATAGGTTTTTTCCTCAAAAAGCATTTTATTAAAAAAATCCTCAACCTTTGCCTCAACCATTGACTGACGCATCAAAACATCTTTTTGAAGACACCCACTGGTGTTCACCTGCTTTCTCCTTCCCAAACCTCCTCTCCCTCCAGTAGAATCCCCCACAAAAAAGTCTGGTGCAGGCCCTTGTTTTATTTAAAGTGGGACTTTAATCAGAATGAAAAGAGCAACTGTGAAGGACACTAGAGACACATAGCCAATACCTTCAAACATCTGACTATTAGAGCCTTGCAAATCTGTGGATATCCACAGACCGTTTTTGCAGATCACGGATCGGATGCGGATGTGAATTTTGTATCTAGAGCTCTGCAGATATCCGCTTTATATGTCAGCGGACCATTTTGCCGATCAGATGCAGATACAAATTTTGTATCCACGCAGGGCTCTACTAACGCTGTTGCCTTCTCCGCTTTTTAATATAGACATTAAAATGTCACTCTTATTTACTGACTATATTTTAAAATGCAGCTGGGATGTAGATCTAATTGAAATGGTCTTTCTTGATATTTGAGGGACAGGAATTTGGGAGAATGCAGAAAGTTTTTTTTCCTTCCAGTACTTTTCCTTGGGGAGTCAGTATTATGCTGTTCTTACTCTCTTCATACCCACAAAACATTCAGAAAGTTCTGCTAAGGTAAGCTACCCTTTCCCTTTACATCACTGAGCTGTAACTTTTTAATGGTTCATGACATTTTTATTCTCAACTCTAAGTATGGTGTTGGTATGTACTACTAATAGCTGCTGCACTTCACCCCTAAAGTTACTATATTTGAGTGGTGGGTGAAGTGTATGGTATATACCAGCATACTGGATTGTTTGTGAATGGCTTTGGGCTGACCCATTTTATAGGCGTAAGGGTGGTGATGGTTGTTAGACTCAGTAGTTGAAATTGTTGGTACATCACTTCGATGCACAATGCAAAAGTGAGCTTCCTCCTCTTGGGCCTGTTTGAGAAGGCGAAGTATAATTCTTACCAATTCTGGTGGGTATTACAAACCTGAAGGCTATAATCTCAGCCTGTTGGTTTCTGGTACTTGATCATTTTATGAAGGCTAGCTCATCTGTGTGGCACCGCAATAAAAGTGTTTCCTTCTATGGGAAATCTTAACAACAAAATGATTAAACTCCTCTATTCATAGTGATTAAAGTTATGACTCAGGAGGAATTTGGATTTTTGTCTTTTTTTATTGCTTACTGTATTTTATTAACTTCTATAGTTGCCATGTTCAATTTTCGACCAAATATTTCTCATGTCGTATTTCAAGTTGATTTAATTTTCCCTGACTACAGAAGGACATCATTTTGCATTGAGTTTGTAAGGCAGGCATCTCGATTTTGTGGGTTTTTCCCCACTCTATTAGCTCTGTTGCTTTTGGAGTGAGAGGGAAAATTTTCTATAATCATTTCTTTGGTGTAATAGACTATCTCTTTAGAGCATATTGCATTGGGAGATGGAGGAAGATAAATGTGTTTACGCTATAGCGTATTGTAACTGTACATATTCTTGATGGTACATAGGTTTGCTTACACTTGTATCAATTTTTGTTTTAAATAATGGTAATCCTCATCGCCCAGGACCTCTGCCTTTATGTAAAATTGGTGGACTTTTACACAAGGGAAGGCATGTTCATGGTTCTTGATAGAAGTAGCATAATACAGTAAAAATGGTGTTATCAGGCCCTGTACCAACTGGAAAGCTCTATAAGTCAGCATTTCTAATCTTCGTAGAAAGTCCGGTTTATAATCCGATCGGTGTGGGGCTGGCAGGCTCCCTACCTGGCTCCATGTGGCTGCCCGGAAGTGGCAACATGTCCCTGCTGCTCCTAGGTGGAGGAACAGCCATGAGGAGTTTGGCGTGCAGGAGGAGGTGCGGGGTGCAGGCTCTGGGAGGAAGTTTGGGTGTGGGAGGGAGCTTGGGGCAGGGGGTTGGGGCGCAGAAGGGGTTTTGGCGTACCGGATATGGGTGGCGCTCACCTCCGCCCCACCCCAAGTGCCGCTCTATGGCTCCCATTGGGAGCTGCGAGGACGGCGCCTGCAGGAGGAAGCAACATGTAGAGCTGCCTGAGGTGAGTGGATCTGGCACCCCAAAACCTGTCTGCACCCCAATCCCCTGCCCCAGGCCCCCTCCCGCATCCAAACTCTCTCTCTCTTTCTTAGTTAACTGGAATTTTTCACTTACTGGCACCTCCCATTTCCCCAGTGTGCCAGATAACAAAGCTTTTACTGTAGTCTCTTCTAACATGGTATTACAAAGACTTATTTTCCACTAAAGTGAACTAGTATTCAGAGGTGTGTGCTGAAGTGAAAAGTCAGTTAGTGTTCATCCCCAGATGCCTTGCCTAGGAAATGTCATGTGACTACTTAAGCCTTAGGATTTTTTGTTTACTGTTAAACTTTATTTACCTCCCTCTCATTCTTTCTTTTCCATCATCAACAATTCTGCTACCTTTGTCTAGATGACAGCAGAACCACAAGCCAGCTGGATGAATTTCAGGAGTGCCTATCCAAGTTCACTCGCTACAATTCTGTCCGACCTTTGGCAACACTGTCTTATGCTAGCGATCTCTATAATGGCTCCAGCATTGTATCCAGGTAAGAAATGTGGCGCAAGTAAAATACGCGATGCAATGAGGAGATTGCCAAATAAGACTGAGAGCACTGAGCTCTTTTCAGTTTCAATGCCATAATCTTGTACTTGTGTATGACTGTCGTCTCTTCTCCTCCCCCCTCCCCCCCCAAATGTTTGGTAAACTCATTGGTTGTCATTGACCTATAAACACTGGACTGCTGCCTTTTTGTAAATTTTACTCTAAGTAGCATGTGTCAAGACACTGGATTTAAAACCCTTGTGGGACCAGTGGAAATCTTAAATTCCTATGTTGAAAACGAAAGAAGCAGAGGGCTGTAGGAGGGTGCCTGTTTAACCTTTTTGCATTAATGCATTCTGGTAAAACTTTAAAAAGCTGTTTCTAAAGGGACTGCTAATGTCTTTAATATACAAAAGCCACTATCTAGTCATTGTCAGCAATTTTGCTAAAGAATCTGAGTGTTGCTGTTGTGTTAACAGTCACTGGTGGGTGTAGCAATAATAGTCACTGTAAAGAGTTAATGGTGCATTGCAGCTTCACTAAGCCTAAACTTTGCCTAGCATGGGGGAGGTTCTGGTTTAAAATCAAAATTCAAAATACCATACTATTGAAAGAGTAATTATGGGACTGTGAGCAGAAGATAACTTTTCAACAGTTGATGAAATATCTAGCTAACTGGGAAATCTGTCTATCCTCATACTTATATGGATTCCATTGCCATAGAGTCTTGGTGCCTCGCAATCTTTAATGTATTTACAGTAGAACCTCAGAGTTATGAACACCTTGGGAATGGAGGTTGTTCGTAATTCTGAAAAGTTTGTAGCTCTTAACAAAATGTTATGTTCTTTCAAAAGTTAACAACTGAACATTGACTTAATATAGTTTGAAACTTTATTATGCAGGAAAAAACCGCTGCTTTTAACCATCTTAATTTAAATGAAACAAGCACAGAAACAGTTTCCTTACCTTGGCAAATCTTCTTTTACAACTTTCCCGTTATTTTTTAGTAGTTTAACATAACACTGTACTATAAGGTATTTGCTTTTTTTGGTCTCTCCTGCCTGATTGTGTACTTCCGGTTCCAAATGTGGTGTGTGGTTGACCGATCAGTTCGTAACTCTGGTATTCGTAATTCTGAGGCTCTACTGTATACTTATAGCACCCTTGTGAGACAGGGAAGTGCTAATTTACAGATGGAGAACTGAGTAACAGATTTAGTCGGCTTACCTGACATCACCCAGGAAGTCTATAGTGATACTGTGGAATAGATCTCCTGAGTCCCAGGCTAGTGCCCTAACCACTGGACTGCAAAGATAATCATGGAAATGTAGGGCTGGAACGGACTTGGAGAGGTCACTTAGTTCAGCTCCCTGCACTGGGGCAACAGCAAATATATTTAGACTATCCCTGACCAACAGTATGTGTCTAACCTTTTCTTAAAAACCTCCAATGGCAGGGGTTCTGCAGCTTACCTTGGTAACCTGTTTCAGTAGTTAGCTATCCTTTGTTTTTTTTCCCCCTAGGGCTGTCAAGAGATTAAAAAAAATGAATCATGATTAATTGCACGATTAACCACACTGTTGTTAATAGAATACCATTTATTTAAATATTTTTGGGTGTTTTCTACATTTTCAAATATATTGATTTCAATTACAACACAGAATACAAAGTATACAGTACTCACTTTATATTTATTTTTTATTATAAATATTTACACTGTAAAAAACAAAAGAAATAGTAGATACCCTTAAATTATATACCCTTTCCCATTTGTTTTTATATATATATATATATATATATATATATATATATAAATTAATAAATGGGAAAGCTCCTGGCAAGGATAATTTGAATGCAGAATTGTTCAAGATAAATCCTAAATTACCGGCATCTATCCTGGCCCCTCTATTTATATCCGTCTGGGAAAGGGAAAAAGTGCCAAATGAGTGGACCAATGGGGTTATAGTGAAGATACCAAAGAAAAGAACTCTGATTGTAATAACTGGTGTGGTGTATCACTTTTATCTGTGCCAAGCAAAGTATTGTGTAAGATCATAGTCCAGTGTATATCAGAGGCAGTTGATAGTGCTCTTAGAAAAGAGCAAGCTGGTTTTTGGAAAGGGCGAAGATGCACAGACCAGATCTTCACTCTATGAAACATTATAGAACAGTTATTAGAATGGCAATGGCAACTCTACATAAATTTCATAGACTTTGAGAAGGCTTTTGTTAGCATTCACAGAACCAGCCTATGGCCCATTTTGCGGGCATATGGAATTCCTTTCTGTATAATCAACGTCATCAAAAGCTTCTATTTCAACTTTGCATGTAGTGTTGATCACAGTGAGCTCAGTTTTGAAGTCAAAACAGGAATATGTCAGGGGTGTGTCACATCTGCAATCCTCTTCAACATTGCCATCGACTGGGTAATTTGGCGTACAACAGAAGACATGCCAAGAGGCATTAAATGGACACTCTTCTCATCCCTTGAAGACTTGGACTTTGCAGATGTCGCTCCCTTATCACATACCCGACACCATATACAAGAAAAAACAACTCAACTCAATGCATTTAGCCAGCAAATTAGACTGAAAATCAACCGCACTAAGACAGATATCATGACCTTTAATATTTCCTCACCATCACCAGTATGGATAGAGGATTATGTTCTCACCAATGTAGAAATATTCACATACTTGGGCAGTACCATCAGTCGGAACAAAATCAATAAAGCCAGGAACACCTTCAGGAGCTTAAATACAGTCTGGAAAGCATCAAAATACAACCCCAAAACCAAACTCAAGATTTCAGAGCTGTGTACTTTCAACACTACTTTATAGTGCAGAATGCTGGGGAATGAGAAAGTATGACATGTCTAAACTGTCTTCATTCCATACAACCTGCCTCAGAAAAATCCTCTATCTTTTGGCCCAGAACAATCTCAAACCAAGATCCATTGACACAGTGCAGCCAAGAGGATCAGAGCACCATCATTGCCAGGAGGTGTTGGAGATGGATTGCTCATGTGCTTTGGATGGAAACTGATTCCATCACCAGAGTAGCAATAAGATGGATACCTGAAGGCAAGCGAAAATGAGGCTGCCTGAAAACATGGCAAAGAGCTGTGGAAGATGAGTTGAAAAACCTGCGGCACAGCTGGGGAACCATTGAAAGACTTGCCAGAAACAGACGGGAGTGGAGGAACTCTGTTTCTGCCCTAAACACCAGAGGTGTAATAGGAACATGATGATGAATATAAGTACTGTAGTGCAATCTCTTTATCATGAAAGTTGAACTTACAAATGTAGAATTTTATGTACAAAAAAACCCGGTTTTGTTTTTGAATGCAATGTAAAACTTTAGAGCTTACAAGTCCACTTGTTTGTCTGAGCAATTGGCTGAAGTAGGACCAAGTTTGGTTAGATTTGCAGGAGATAATGCTGCCCGCCTCTTGTTTACGACATCACCTGAAAGTGAGAACAGGCGTTTACATGGCACTGTTGTAACCGGTGTCGCAAGATATTTATGTGCCAGATGCGCTAAAGATTCATATGTCCCTTCATTCTTCAATTAAAAAATACTATTTCTTGTATCATTTTTACAGTGCAAATATTTGTAATAAAACCTAATATAAAGTGGGTACTGTACACTTTGTATTCTGTGTTGTAATAGAAATGAATATATTTGAAAATGTAGAAGAACATCCAAAAATATTCAATAAATTTCAATTGGTATTCTGTTTAACAGTGCGATTAATTTTTCTGAGTTAATCACGTGAGTTAACAGCGATTGACAGTCCTATTTTTTTCCATATCCACCGTAAATCTCCCTTGCTGCAATTAAGCCAATTACTACTCGTCCTTCCTTCAGTGGACATGGAGAACAATTGATCAAAATCTTCTTCATAACAGCTTTGAACATATTTGAAGACTTATCAGGTCCCCTTCAGTCTTTTCTCAAGGCTAAACATGCCCAGTTTTTTAACCTTTCCTCATAGGTTTTCTAAACCTTTTATCATTTTTTGTTGCTCCCCTCTGGACTCTCTCCAGTTTGTCCTCCTCTTAAAGTGCAGTGCCCCAAACTGGACATAATACTCCAGCTATGAGGGCCTCATCAGTGCTAAGTAGAACAGTACGGTTAGCTCCCATGTTTTACATATGGCACTTCTACCCCAGAATATTTGCCTTTTTTGGAGCTGCATCACATTGTTGCTCTTGTTCAATTTGCAATCCTCTATAACCCCAAGATCCTTTTCAGCGATACTACCACCTAGTCAGTTATTCCTCATTTTGTTTCTGCATTTGATTTTTTCCTTCCTAAATGTACTTGGCATTTGTCTTTATTGAATTTCATCTTGTTCACTTTAGACAAATTTTCCCAATTTATCAAGACATTTAGAATTCGAATCTTGTCCTCCTCCAAAGTTCTTGCAGCCCCTTCCACCTTGATATCATTTGATAAGCACACTCTTCACTCCTTTATTCAAGTAATGAATGAAAATACTGAATTAGTACTGAACCAAGGACGGACCCCTGCGAGATCCCACTAGGTATATCCCGTAGTTTGATAGTGGACAATTGAAAAATACACTGCAAACCTCTGATAAGTACTTTACATCAATCTGAATATTTGTTGAAGGCCCCAAGAAACTTTAGATTTTGTGCAAACAAATCGTGGTGCATTTTTACTATTTTACTATGCATTATATAACTAGAATGTATAATGGCTAAATTAGCCATGGAGGTCAAAATACAATTTATCACCTGTGTGATATACGTTTAACCTGTACTGATTAAGTTCATGGTGGCTGCAGTGAGATGCAGATGGAAATCATCCTGTGGCATAGACAAGCTTCTTTAGCCACTGAGTTCATATTGGATTGGATCTTGCTCTTGTGCCATTCCTGGGCATTTTGCAAGAACTGTAATTGGTTAGAAAATACTGGAATGGCAATAAAATCTCACTATTTTCTTTGAAGGAATTTGATTCCTGGTACAATGACAGTGATGCTTTTAACAGTGTTAAAGCAAAGATTTTTTGGGTCCCCTTTCTACCTATTTCAGACTAATGTTTAGCTGTTGCTGTTAGATATTGCTGATTTTAGCCAAGAAAATAATTTGATCTTACAATTTCATATTTTTCTACTAGTAGCTCTGATTTAGCAAAGCATGTCAACATGTGTTTAATTTTAAGTATGTGAGTAGTGTCTTCAAAGCTGAGTTGGGCTGTCAAAGTGCCTAGCTTTTAGCATGTATTTCAATGATTTACTGACATGGATCCTATATTTGAGTAAATATGACAACACTGAGAAAGTATGTTGCCCCCTGGAAGCCCTGTTGGCTTTCAAGTACCCAAGCTGTTCCTTTTTAAAGTTGAAGCTGCAATCAAGAACAGTATATAGTTCTTTAAAAGCTCTCATCAGTCACCCCTACTTTCTGCCTTTTACCATCCATTTCTTGGTTTCCAACTGATAGAATCTGCAACTTTGGAAAAAGCCCATCTGAAGTGGTAATGGGACTCATGTTCTGGAGAGGTGGCAACTCAAGGTGGTAGAAAGGGACAGTTCAGCAGTGACTGAATGGGTGGGTGAAAATAACTGATTGTCAGGCTTTTTTCTTAAATGTCAGTGATAAAAGGTCATGTGGGAGGGGTTGGGGAGAAATGTGTAGTTGAATTGGTCCAATAAGTAGTTCCTAAGCTTGCTGTCAATACATGCTACAGAAAAGCAAATCTTGTCCATTTTTTGCAAATACTTACTATCAAGATACTTGCATTAAGACTTGTAAAATAAGACTCTTAAAATAAGCAAGAATCAAGTAATTTTAATATTAAAAAGGAAAAATTTATTTTCACTCTGGTAAATAAGAAATTGATATAAAATAAGCTGTCACAAGTTGGAGAGAGTGTGTGTGTGAGTGTGTGTGTTTGTGTGTGTGTGTGTGTGTGCGCGCGCGCGCAGTGCCCTTAAAATTTTCTTTGGAGTATGCCCATTGGACTTAAATAACTGCCCTCTGTGGAACTTCCTGTTTATTTAAAAAGAAAATTCTTCAAGAGCTATTCATTTTTCAGTTTCCAAAGAAGAGGACTGCCAAATAGTGTTTCTAGTACTTTCAAAAATGGAAATACATTTACAAGTACATAAAATTGCATTTTGTGGCAGGACAGGAAGGGGTGGTAGTTAAGGAACTGGCAGTAAAGGAAATAAAAGAGCATGGAGAGCACATAGCTGAAGAAATGAAGTAGATAATGAACCTAGGGCAATAGAACCTTCTCATTCAGAACAAAATATCAAAATAAATTACTAACAAAATACAAAAAACAATGATCAGTACTCCATTTAATGTTTTTTAATGAAGAGTGGTAGATTGTAAGTACCATATATACTTGTTCATAAGCCGAAAAAAAAGGGAAGCACCAGAGACGGGGGTCAGCTTATGAACGGGTATAGAGAGGGAGAGGTGGGACACAGCCCCTCCCCCAACAGAGGGAGCAAGGAGAGGCAGCACAGCCAGCAGAGTCAGAAGGGAAGAAGTGGGGCCAGAGTCTTTCTCCTCTTCTGGCCATGCTGCTCTCCCCTCAGCCTCCGAAGCAGCTGCAGCTCCGGGGCTGGCAGGCTGCAGTCATGCCGCTCGGTCCCATCCCCCAGAGCAGGCTGTGGCCGCGCTGCCCGGGCGCCGGAGCATGCTGCGGCCATGATGCCCAGCCTGCCGGAGCAGCTCCAGCCAGGTCAGACACATCCTCCCCAGCCCTCCCTAGATAAGGTGGGAAGGGATGGGATGGGGAGAGTGTGGGGTCATGTGGGGGGTGGTCACGGGGGTTACTCCCCTGACGCCCAGCTTTTCTCCCCTCCAAAAAAAATTTTCCCACCAGTTGCTGTCCCAGCCCGTCAGGGTAAGCAGCGGCCGTGCCGGGACACTTTGTTTACTTAAGTTTACCTCTGTACCTCCGGATGCTCGAGGTAAACAAACCATCTCAGACCATCAGCGGCTTATCCTGATGGCCCGGGAGCCAAAGTTTCCTGACCCCTGAATTATAGGGTCGGCTATAAAAATTTTCCATTTTTACTTATCCATCTTGGGCGGCGGCGGGCGGGGGGTCAGCTTATAAACGAACCGACTTATGATCGAGTATGTACGGTATATAGTTAACACAACAGAAGTTGTTGTATAATTATTCAAGAGTAATGTAAAAAAGTTTAAAATGATTTTCTATCAAAATAAATCCATGGTCTTCAACCTGCCTGCAGACCCCTGGTGGTCTGCAGACTGTCTAAGATTTCCAAAGGGGTCCACATCTCTATTTGAAATTTTGTAGGGGTCCACAAATGAAAAAAGGGTTGAAAACCACTGAAATAAATCCGTAAGTTGAGTCTTGGATGTATGATTGCTGGTTTTGTAATGAGAGGAATGTGGTTTGAACCCAAAAGGCAAATTTCTTAAACAGGTACCCCTTTTTTGTACTCCCTTTCCCACTCCATCCCAATGTTCTGTGTTGAGGTTTTACCCCTCTGCATTGTGGTGTTCTCATTTAGCCAGTTCTGTAGTCCTCAATCCACAAGGTGGCAGCCTTTATTTACTTTGCAAGCAGTGCTGTGCCAGCGTTAATGACTTGCACAAGCCTATATCCTACATTCCTTGATGGAAATTTTTCTGACTGCCATGTGGTCTTTGTTAAATAAGATCACTAGTAGGATGAGAGAGAATTGGGTTACTTCTCTTTGAAGCAGTGAGTCCCTCACAAGTGAGAATTGTAGTCTTCCTTTATTGTTTCAAAAAAATAGAGAAATGTAGTTAGAGAAGAGTGTACAATAGAAACGTGTTCAGGGCTTTACAGTGGCTGGTCATCCAATGTTGATTTTGAAAGATTTTCAACATGAGTGTACGTGTGCGCATACTGTTATATTTATTAGTCGTTATGGGTGGGGGGTGTGTGTGTGTGTAGCTGTGATCAGCGAGCCCTTTAGTACTCAGGCATCTGTAGTCTTCCCAAATAAAATATAATATGTTTGGTTTTTTTTTAAGATTTGTCTGAGGAATTAAATTTGTAATGTATTATGGCACCCATCTATGGCAGGTCAACTCATTGGGGCTTAACTTTTCTCTTCACCTACTGTGGAAGTAAACAGTAGAAAGCGTTCTTTTGAAGGAGAGAATATAAACTGCTGTGTTAGCATTACTCTGATATATAAAATTGCTTTAGCACTGTCAAACAGAGCCCTTGAAAGAATAATATGGCAGAGCCTTTCATAATGTAAAGAGATTGTGCACAGAAAAATCCAAGAAGCAGACTACAGTCCAGACCTCAGTTACCTGAAAAGCTGAGTATGATCCTCATGATTGACTAGCACTTGTCCTGCAGAGCCGCAACCCTTTGGGGAATGTCAGGAGTTCTGTAATCTGCACAGACTTCAGTCTGCTGGGTTGGGTCCCTGATTGTTTGAAAAGTTTTGGGTAGCCTTTTGAGACCATTGGGTAATCAAGGTTATAATTCCCAATGTCAATGATTGGCTAATAAAATTAAAAGATTCCTAATTAGTTGTGCCTGATTCCTGAAACCTAATTTGTCTGGTCCAATAAGTCTAGAGACAGCTTTTTAAAAGCCTTTTGGATCTCGCTTTTTGCCACAATAAAAGCAGTGTTGAAGTTTAGCTCTGATTTTATTTTTTTTATGGTCATGTCAAAGTAATGGAGGGGTTTGAGAAATATTAGCATTAAAATAAGTTATTCTGCTATTTCATGATCATGTTTCTGGCCTTGTAAAATCTGGCCCAATTTTGACCTCTTGAGTATAATGTATTGAAACCCTCTTAAAGAGGACTAAAAGAATAAATCTATTAAGAGTAATGTTTCCATCTATTCATTGAATCATTTCCATTCCTCATCTCTTATCATGGGCTAAAATTGCCTTTCCATGAAAATTCTGGGTACCTTAGTGAGGCACTCTGCAGGACTGTCCTGCATCATTGTAGCCTTTATTTAGCACAGTGGGATGGTTGGTCTGTGCTGAGCTGATACACCAAAGGTTTGTTTGACCTAGTCAGTAGCATAGCTTGGCGGGGGCGGGGGGGAGAGAGCAGGGGAAGTGGCCGCTCCCACTGAGCACATTTCCCAAAAGTGGTCACCTAGTAACACTTCTGCCTTTGGGGTAGTAAAAATAAGGGAAAGAAACATATGAATGACTTTGCCCTTCATGGGATTGGTGTGTCTGGGTGCAGTGGATGACTGTTCCCTGGAAGATGAGAAATGAGGGGTGCAGCCTTTTCTTTTTTTTTTTTTGTATGGTAAAGCAATTACTCTACAATTCATTTTTATTAAAGTAGCAATTGTACAGCTTAGATTCTCTTGTTTGTGTGGGTCATTCACACAGCAAGTGGAAAAGAAAAGCACTTAAAATTGGTGAAGGTGACTAAAACTGCAAAAATGGTAACTGAGATTTGGCAACGAGTATAGTACCTGAACTTATGTTTACAGTGTTCTTTTTACATTACTCTACCTTATTTCCCATAGGCTAATTTGCTGATGCCTATATACCCGATTCTTTATCTAAGATAAAAGTAGGTTTTGGTTTAATCAAAACTAACTATATTTACTGAGCTTTTCTGTTTCTTGTATTCCCTCTTGAGGGCAGAGCTGATAAGTCTCCTAAAATATCATTTTGGACTAGATCCTATGGGCAGAGGCTAAGGATGATTTGTACCCAGGAAAGGACAGTATGTTTGTCATTCCAGAACTCTGAATTTAGGGCAGTCTTGACTCCCATAGTTTATACATTAAAGTACTGGGATTAGTTCTGGAGCACCAACAAACAACGATTCACCAACAAACAACGATTATGAGACCTGCAAAGAACATTTTGGCTGGTATCTCAAATCTTGATTGAAAAAAAAAATGAATCTTATAATTTTTGTTGACACTCCATATAGTGTCCCATGATGGGTCAGAAAATTGTCCTTGTATCTACACCTGAGAGTGCTTTAATTATTAGGGACAAAATTTGCATAATATGAAATTCAGAAGTTAGTTAACGAAAGCTACAGAGCCACAGGCGGGACCTTATTTTTTCCTAGTAATTCTAGAATATCTGGTCATTCTGGGATCCATTTCCTATTAAGCTCTTAATACTTCAAAGCTGTCTCCATTTGCAGATAATTAGATGAGTTTTCTAATTTGTCTAATTTGTAGAGTTAAATCAGGATATTAAGGAAGTGGGTGGTTTTCTACATTAGCAAAAAGAATGAGGAATGCTTGTGGCACCTTAGAGACGAACAAATTTATTTAAGCATAAGCTTTCGTGAGCTAAAACCCACTTCATCGGAGTCATTCAGTGGAAAATACAGTAGAAAGATATATAGATCTATCTATCTATATACACACACACACACACACACACACACACACACACACCATAAAAATGGGTGTTGCCATACTAACTAGAACAAGAGTAATCAGTTAAGGTGGCCTATTATCAGCACGAGAAAAAAAACTTTTGTAGTGATAATCAGGATGGCCCATTTCCAACAGTTGACAAGAAGGTGTGAGTAACAGGGGGGAAAAATTAGCATGGGGAAATAGGTTTTACTTTGTGTAATGATCCATTCACTCAGTCTTTATTCAAGCCTAATTTAATGGTGTCCAGTTTGCAAATTAATTCCAATTCTGCAGTTTCTCGTTGGAGCCTGTTTTTGAAGTTTTTTTTATGTGGAGTATTGCAACTTTGAGGTCTGTAATTGAGTGACCCGGGAGGTTGAAGTGTTCTCTGACTAGTTTTTGAATGTTATAATTCTTGATGTCTGATTTGTGTCCATTTATTATTTTGCATAGAGGTTTCATGGTGTGTATAGAGCATTTTCTCTTAAGTTCTGAGGGAGGAACCCTAGGAGAAGGTTTGAGCTGATCATTCTTTTATCTGCTTTCTTCATTAATAAAGCCAAACTCCAGGATGGGTCCAGTTTGGAGTTTGTGTCGAGCAAGTTGGGGAAAGTTAAATGTTCACACTCCCTAACCCAGGGAGAATCAGTTAAAAGTTCATTCAAGAACGGCAGAGTTGGGTCAAATATTTGACCCATCTGTTTAAGGGGAAAAAATTCATAGGCAGGAGTTGTAGACCAAGCTGGATGAGCAAGCATCTCAAAGAGGTGATTAAGAAAAAGCAGAAAGCCTACAAGGAATGGAAGATGGGAGTGATCAGCAAGGAAGGCTACCTTATAGAGGTCAGAACATGTAGGGATAAAGTGAGACAGGCCAAAAGTCATGTAGAGTTGGACCTTGCAAAGGGAATTAAAACCAATAGTAAAAGGTGCTATAGCCATATAAATAAGAAGAAAACAAAGAAAGAAGTGGGACCGCTAAACACTGAGGGTGGAGTCGAGGTTAAGGATAATCTAGGCATGGCCCAATATCTAAACAAATACTTTGCCTCAGTCTTTAATGAGGCTAATGAGGAGCTTAGGGATAATGGTAGGATGACAAATGGGAATGAGGATATGGAGGTAGATATTACCACATCCGAGGTAGAAGCCAAACTCGAACAGCTTAATGGGACTAAATCGGGGGCCCCAGATAATCTTCATCCAAGAATATTAAAGGAACTGGCACATGAAATTGCAAGCCCATTAGCAAGCATTTTTTAATGAATCTGTAAACTCAGGGGTTGTACAGTATGACTGGAGAATTGCTAACATAGTTCCTATCTTTAAGAAAGGGAAAAAAGGTGATCCGGGCAACTACAGGCCTGTTAGTTTGACATCTGTAGTATGCAAGGTCTTGGAAAATATTTTGAAGGAGAAAGTAGTTAAGGACATTGAGGTCAACGGTAATTGGGACAAATTACAACATAGTTTTACAAAAGGTAGATCGTGCCAAACCAACCTGATCTCCTTCTTTGAGAGGGTAACAGATTTTGTAGAGAAAGGAAACTCAGTGGATCTAATTTACCTCGATTTCAGTAAGGCATTGGATACGGTTCCACATGGGGATTATTAGCTAAATTGGAAAAGATGGGAATCAATATGAAAATTGAAAGGTGGATAAAGAACTGGTTAAAGGGGAGACTACAACGAGTCATACTGAAAGGTGAACTGTCAAGCTGGAGGAAAGTTACAAGTGGAGTTCCTCAAGGATCGGTTTTGGGACCAATCTTATTTAATCTTTTTATTACTGACCTTGGCACAAAAAATGGGAATGTGCTAAGAACGTTTGCGGATGACACAAAGCTGGGAGGTATTGCCAATAAAGAAAAGGACTGGGATATCATACAGGAAGATCTGGATGACCTCATAAACTGGAGTAATAGTAATAGGATAAAGTTTAATAGTGAAAAGTGCAAGGTCATGCATTTAGGGATTAATAACCAGAATTGTTGTTATAAGCTGGGGATGCATCAGCTGGAAGTAACAGAGGAGAAGGACCTCGGAGAATTGGTTGATCACAGGATGACCGAGCTGCCAATGTGATATGGCTGTGAAAAAAGTGAATGCGGTCTTGGGATGCATCAGGTGAGGTATTTCCAGTAGAGATAAGGAGGTGTTAGTACCGTTATACAAAGCACTGGTGAGACCTCATCTGGAATACCGTGTGCAGTTCTGGTCTCCCATGTTTAATAAGGATGAATTCAAACTGGAACAGGTACAGAGAAGGGCTACTAGGCTGATCCAAAGAATGGAAAACCTGTCTTATGAAAGGAGATTCAAAGAGCTTGGCTTGTTTAGCCTAACCAAAAGAAGGCTGAGGGGAGATATGATTGCTCTCTACAAATATATCAGAGGAATAAATACCAGGGAGAGAGAGGAATTATTTAAGATCAGTACCAGTGTGGACACAAGAACAAATGGATATAAACTGGCCATCAGGAAGTTTAGACTTGAAATTAGATGAAGGTTTCTAACCATCAGAGGAGTGAAGTTCTGGAACAGCCTTTCAAGGGGAGTAGTGGGGGCAAAAGACATAACTGGCTTCAAGACTAAGCTTGATAAGCTTATGGAGGGGATGGTATAATGAGATTGGTCTTTGACTATTAGCGGTAAATATGTCCAATGGCTTGTGATGGGATGTTAGATGGGGTGGGATCTGAGTTACTACAGAGAAATCTTTCCTCGGTGTCTGGCTGGTGAGTCTTGCCCATATGCTCAGGGTTTAGCTGATCGCCATATTTGGGGTCGGGAAGGAATTTTCCTCCAGAGCAGATTGGCAGAGGCCTTGGGTTTTTTTTGCCTTTCTCTGCAGCATGGGGCACGGGTCACTTGCTGGAAGATTCTCTGCACCTTGAAGTCTTTAAACCATAATTTGAGCACTTCAGTGGCTCAGACACAGGGTTGATACCGGAGTGGGTGGGTGAGATTCTGTAGCCTGAGTTGTGCAGGAGGTCAGACTAGATGATCATAATGGTCCCTTCTGACCTTAAAGTCTGTGATTCTATGTGAAATTGATGGATGAAGCAAAGGGTATCTTTTAATGGCTTCATCATTTTTCTAAAACAGCTTGTGGTGTGTGTAGCATGTAAAATGCTGTGTCAAAAAACATTCAAAATAAATGCTGTCAAAATAGATACCTAAGATGGCAGTCAGACTGAAGTGCTTCAAATGGCATTTTAACATCATTCAATCAGTGCTAACTAGCAGGACCAGAAGCTGCAACTATTTCCAGTTAAATCCCCTGGCCTTTCTAGACTGCACAACTATAGTGTGTATGCTTCTCTGAATTTTGGTACTTATGAAAGTTAGATTGATAGTACTAGTTACAACTCTGGCATTGTACAGGCTTCCCACACAGAGCTCGTTTAATGTACCTCAGTCTTTGGCTCCCTCTGTTATTCCAGTCCTAGGTTTCTTCTGAGCAGAGCCTGCCAGCTGTGATGAAAACCTTGTTGGCACAACAAAAAATGTGGTAGTTTAACATGCTTGGTATGAAACTTTTTTCAAATGCTGGATTAAAAATTATAAATTTAAATAATCTATTACCACAGTAGTTTTCTGATTCTGTCTCTGCTGTGCTTCTGGAACCACTCTTTTTCTTTGGGGGAACACTCCGTCCCCTCAAACTGTCTCCCCAGAACTTGTTCACTCTGAGTTGTGGGGGATGGGGCTGTGGGACTCCCACTCCAGTACATGTTTCCCAAACTTGATTCATAAGAGAAAATTAATCACTGTTGGAGATTGAATTGCCACCTGCATACAGTGTACTTTCAGGCCAAACCTGTAGTGCCTCCATAGCTGTTGGTAACCCTGTGTCTACTGCAGAGCTGTTATTGAGAGACATGAAAGGGACTTTTAAAAAAAAATGATGGTAGGGTATCCAAAATATTACAGCGGACCAGATAATTATTTGGCATTAACTTCAAAACTTTTTCTAAAAAATCTTCTATGTTTAACTCTTTACTTTATTTAAATTTTCTCAACTTATTCCCCCCTCCATCCCCCCCCGCCTTAAATAAACCCTGTAGGAAAACCTCATTAACTTTGGATCAGTGTACTTTTGTATATCTGGTATACAAACCTGGGTCTGTCATCATCTGATCTTCAACATGCAAAATAGTATCTTCTAGCAGAAAACTGGCTTTTTAGCAATACATTTTGTGTTCAGTTGCTTGCAGAATTTAGTAGTTCCCCTAAGGTTTTCTCATCATTAGTACTAATTAAGCAAGGTTCTACAGAATGCATATATAAGTAAAGCTTATGTAGTAGACTAGAGGTTCTCGAACCATAGTCTAGAGATCCCAAAAATCCATTATGACTTTCTGCAATGTCTGGATTTTTCTCGAGTGGGTTATCCATGTTTTAGAAGTTGGGTCCAGTTTTTTCCTCTCAAACTAGAAAAATGTTCCTGCTTCAGAAAACTTAGCTGCTGCAGCCATCACAGCTAGTTAAGAAATGAGTTGTGCTGTACTAAATTACAAAGGAATAATTTCCCTTTATTCGGATGATATAAACAACAAAAATATAATTATTGGATTTGATCTCCAGAACCCATGAAATCAACTAAATTCCATTTGATATTTTTTTTAAATGTTCGTTATGGATTGGAAGCATTGCTAGAGCAACCTTTAGTAGAAATGATGGTACTGCATTGTGCATCAAAATAAAAAGGATTTTCTTTTATGCAAGTCGGACTAGAATTAGGCCAGATCACACTGGGTTGACAACCTGGTACTTTTTTAAAGTTGTCATCTTCCTCTCCTAAACTGGAGAAACATAGGTCTCTTGCTATTCTGGTTGTGCAGATAATCTTGAAAATGTCATCCTAGTGTACCAGTGCAGTGATGTCTACCTGAGTCTGCAGATAGCCTGAAACAATAGCTTTGAGTTATGAATTGCCTTTTATCTCTATGGAGTGTTATCTTAAATGACTATTGGTGATAATTTTCATGTCTGTGTTGACTATTTCATAGCCTGTAAGGAAGGAGAGGCGTAATCGTAATATGAAGATCTGAACTGGCTACAGAATAGTGCCTTATTTTGGTGCCCCATGTGGGGGTTATTTGGGGGAGTTTTTCCCCTCCAATCTGATTGTGGAGCCAAAAAGTCAGATAAAGAGTGAAATTGGGAGCATGAGGATGGTGGCATCAGAGCCTCACTGAAACAGGAACCAATCCTGTGGAGCTCAGTGGGGCATCCAAGCCCAAGTAACTTAGCAGAGCCCAGGGCCAGTTTAAGGGGAACCTTCACATGAAGATATCCCATGGCCACAACCCCAGCAGAGGCTGTACTGTTGGTGGTATCCTGCTCATTACCAGTCTGGTGGAAGAAGTGGCAGGTTGGCACTTCCCTCCCTCCCAACCCCTCCGCAAAGTACTGCTTTAGTCTAGTAGTGAGTGTGGGGCCAGGTGTCTTGCTCTTTGGCTCTAATGGCTGCTGCTTCTCCCTCTGCTGGAGACTGCCTCCGATAACATCATTTTCCAGTCTCAAAGCTGCCCACAAGTCCAGCCATGGTAAACCAAAGGCTAACAAACTAGTGAAGAGAAGCCTACTGAAAGATTTTTGCTTTCTCTCTTGTGTCTTCTGACAGAATCAGTTTACCTTATGCCCTCTGAGTAGAGCTTACTGTTGCCTACGCAAGATATATCCACCTCAACAGGGTCCTCTCTTAGGACTAGGTAGTCAGGATCCAGGTACCAGATCCAAGAATCCTGCTACATCAACCTGGGAGGTTCTGCAGCTCGTACAATTGATCTCTTGCACAGACACAGTGCAGTGGGTCTTCATTGCATGAAACTTCTCTAGGTATTGCTCCTATCTACTTGGGATCGCCAGGAAAAGTGAATTATTCCCTCCTCCCTTGAAATCTTCAGAATGGTGTTTTAACAGCAAAGATCCTGGCCCTTGCCACAGAGAAACCGCTAACAGATCTTTCTCCATTGGGGGTGACTACATATACTTTGTTTTGCATAGGAGCCTTTTGTGAGAGCACTTACTTCACAGGCCAAACAGTCTTCATCAGAGAAGGAAGTTGGTTATACTTGAGCTGCATGAACAGTATAATATGAAGTCTTGTCGCTCACCTGACATTCAGATCTACTTTTCTGCAGGGTAACAATCATGTATTTTTAAAGCATACACATCAGGAGTGTCTTTGGAGTCCCATACTCAATGTG
The DNA here is from genome assembly GCF_013100865.1 of Trachemys scripta elegans. Lineage (NCBI taxonomy): Eukaryota > Metazoa > Chordata > Testudines > Emydidae > Trachemys > Trachemys scripta. The sequence goes on along the minus strand of NC_048305.1, from coordinate 50,031,011 downwards.
GAATCCCTTAGAATCCTCCCATGGGCAGAACAGAAGAAACTGAGTGATTGAATTACATCTAGGACAAAATCACTGAGTTGACTGGCGGTGATCTGCCAAACCTTCTGTAGGGGAGTGGAAACTAAATCAGAGAACTGCAGACCTGATATTCAGGGAACGAGGACTCCACAGGTTGATTTTGCTTCAAGCATCAGGAAACTAAATTGTTTTCCATCAAGCTCTTAGGACAAGATGGCGTTGAGGACAGAAGCACTCATTCATGTGGTCCAGCTGCCTGATAGATATCTTCCCACCTTTCTCTCTGCTGGCTTAAGTGGCTGGGTACATATGGGGAGACAATGCTAATATCCTCAGAGCTTCCTACTAGTTGCCTATTGCCACCTTGAAATGTCAACTACATGGATGGTGCCAGAATCCAAAGACGTTCAAGCTAGTGGCCTGGAACTTTGAAAGCTAAACCTGTTAAACTTTGGGTAGTCTTACCAGCTAGCAGTCTACTTAAGTACAGGAAGAAACTTACTTCTAAGGATTACTACACGATATGGGATGTCTTTGTATGGTCCTTCTTATGGAAGCAATGGCAATTTTCTACTGGAGGTCTATTAAATTGACCCAAGCATCTATTTTTTTCATGTACAGGGGTGTCCATGATACTACAATTTGGAGGTAGAGATTACTAGGAATTGGCAAATGAGAAGGGGAGGAAGGTATAGGAAAGAAGTTAGAGTATTTTACAGAATCCAGTGACCAAAGGTGGCATCGGTGGAGGAAGACACATCTGTTTTCTGGTGACAGGTGGGTGAGTATACAGACAACAAGGTTGTGGCTTTAAAGATTGAGAGGATAGATAGGAGCTAATCCCACATGACAAAGGAGGTTGTTGTTGATCTTGTGGAATATGCCCTGTTTCATGAAGGGAATTTTTGTTAGTCATTCTATAGATTTCCATAATGGTTGTTTTGTTCTATCTAGAGTGTCATTTTAGAGCAGTGGTGTGCAACCTGCAGCCCGTGGGCTGCATGCAACCTATCAAGGTAAGCTGCTTGCGGGCCGCCAGACATTTTGCAGACGTTGAACGTCCACAGGCACGGCCCCCTGCAGCCTCCCAGTGGCCCTGGTTCATTGTTCCTGGTCAATGGGAGCTACAGGAAGCTGCAGGTTGCCTATCACTGTTTTAGAGGCTCTGTGACTCCTATGACCTGAACAGAGGGCAAATTGGGCAGTTTATGCTAATTCCTAGTAAAACCTATCTCCAAATTAATGGATTTTTAGAGACGAATGCATGACAATCTATTAAGTGAAGATCCCCTCCCTCTTTTGTATGTTTGTTTGTTTGCCTGTTAGAGTTTAGAAGACTAGAAATTTTGTTTGTCTGATTAGTACTCTTCTTGGTGTGGAATCTTTGAAAGCTTCTCCTGGAATTGTGGTGGAATTTCCCCCCAATTATACATTGGGGGGGGGAAATGTGTCTAAATTTTTCCAGCACAACTCTATCCAAGACCATTGTATGTATCTAATCAGTATTAATCTCTGCTTTGGAGGGCAATGGCTTTAATCATTGAGAAGATACATTTATAGGCAAGAAAAAAAACCTGTCTTGTTTACTTAGTCTTGAATGATTCTTTTTAATGGGTCATTTGAACCACGATTCCCAGAATGCTTGTGAAACTGACATTTTGGAATAAAGGAATGTATTACAGCCATCTCTTGCCAAATTTGGGGCTTGTGGTGAGCTGCTTATAGAGGGATGGTTATAGCCTATTTATTAAAAGTACGGTTTACTATACGATTGACAGATTCATACATTATAGTTCCTTAACTTTTAGCTAAGTGGTTACTTACACCAGCGCTACAGGTGAGCAGCCTATACAAATGGATGGTTTAGATATATCTAGTAGCAAACTCTGAATTATAGTCTAAATTGTCTGACTAGCACTTCTTCGGTTTGAGCTAAAGTTTAATTTTGCATGGATTATGGGTATCATACTAGCAATTAAGTTTGAGAAGTGGTTTCTATAAAAAAGAAAAATACCTTGGTTTCTGCTTGTCATAATTTTAGCAAACACAATCCTTTTAGAGTGAAATTTTATATGCTTTGTCGCAGTAACCTTTATTTTTTGTATGACAAATGTAGATAGACTTTGGAATGCAAAAATTGATCCTTTTAATTGTGGCTTTGCATGCATGAATATGGCTTTGTTTTAAAACTTGCAACTCTGTATGTCAGTATACACTTTAAGTCATAATAGGGTCCCTTCCAGTTGTATGATTCAACTTGCAGATGGGGCCATATGGCAGAATTGTGGGGAGGATCTTGTAGTCTGTCATATATAGTGAGTGGAAGGTTTTGTGGTTGTTGGGGACACTTCTCATTCGGGATCCAAATCTGCATTTCTTGGACCCTTGAACATTTCACTGAGTTCAGAGGGAACATTGGGAGAGCAGAATTGGACTGTTGGTTATGATTCCAAATTGTTATTGGCATCATATCTATCTTCTACTCACCTGATTTGTGTTTTGTAATCCTGTACTACGCTATGAAAATAAGTGTAGAGAAGAAAAAAATTAGCTAGAATTTCTTAACAATAGAGTGATGACCTAGTACTACTTACTGTAGGTCCATTCACCATAATTTTTTTTCTCCATGGTTGTCTGAAACGTGTGACTCTGAAGGCATACAAGGACTTACCACAAAGAAATACTAGTTAGCCCACTATATAGCTATTACAGAGTAAATAGAAATCATCCTCTGTTCATGTTGGTGGTTGCTCTGTAATTTTAAATTTAAAAGTGGAATAAATGAAGGAAAACACAAAATGGACACTATTTTATTGAAATTACTGAAAGGCAAGTTGTATTAAAAATAAGAGAATTCCCTCATTTTCCTTCTCTCATTCTCTCCCTATAGTTCAGCAAGGCTTTTTCTTGAGAATAAGTACAATCAATTTTTTGCATTGTATTAAAAACTAAATTGGGAGTGAATTCTAGGATTCCCTGAAGGCATACATAAATGGCATTTACTCTGCATGTAAGGGCTAACAGTGCTCTTGGCCAGAAAAGAAGGAAAGTGGTTGGAAGGGGGAGGAATGAAAGGAAGAAGGGAAATGAGTCAAAGGTATTTTTTCAACTTTAAAGGTGCCTTAGGTGGGCAGGATAGGGGAAAGACTGGACTTGTGCTGCTTTTGAATGCATTGCTTTTGCATGTTGAAAGCTTTTAAACATTTTCTTAAAAAAAGGAAAACACCGTGTTGTTGTTTTTTTTAAACTTTCGAAATTCAGGTGTTGTGTTTTTTTTTCTCCCCAGAAGTAAACAGCTGTAGAATGTCATATTTGTGCAGAACCTAGCATAAGTGGGGGCATGACTTGGTTGGCCTCTAGGCACTACACATGTTATGTAACAATATAACAGAGTAGAGATTTGCCTATTTATACTGAGTGAATTTGTGCTGTGGTGCAGAGAGCCTCTATAAGACACTCTACACTACTCAGTCTCCGCATATGGGTTGCCAAAGGGTGAAGTGGGCAGAACAGCAGTATATCTTACATGCACTGCACAAGAGGCACCTTTTCCCTGCAATATTGTGGGCTCTTACTTGTCATGGGGATGGGGGGGGGGGCTGTCTTATGTGGGATTTGATTTGATTTTTCTGCCTTTGGAACCATTTGGCTTTTATGTTCCTGGGGGGTTCTGAGCATTCCATCTTTGGGATGACTTCTGTTTGTAATTCACGAGCCAGCTTTCCTTGGTTTATGGAATCACAAGTCTCCATCTGATATTTTTATATTGATTTTGATTGATGTAGTCATAATGCCAACAAAGCACAGACACAAAATAACAATGGTGCTTCCTTTGGAAGAACATGACGATACTTGTATGGTACCACAAGGGCCTAGCTGAAGGAGATGCTCCCTTGCACTTCATTCTCCACCATGTTTTCCCTTATCAATTACAGAGCTAGAAGCTGTCAACTTGGGGGTCTTAGGAAGCAGTTAATGGATCTGCAGCTCTTCAGTCACTTCTCACCGTTACCATTATTTTTGAAGGCTCATTTGATTCTTTTGATGTTAAATTTGACTTTTAACTAATAGTCTCCCAGATTGAAATTTAGCTGGAAACAATCAAGAAACTTCCACGTTAGGAGATTTAGGAATGGAAGAATAGCGGTAGGTTGCTAACCAATGTCTTAATTAGCGATAATCCCTTGGAAAATAAGGAATTTAGAAACCTTCAGAAAGCATCTAATATTCACATATTGAGTCTGCCATTGGCATGTAGGAGGAGAGGCAACTAACTTTTTTATTGCTGTCATTAAATTCTTTGCTAGACTTTGATCCTTTCTTTCAAACATCAAAAACCCCAGATACCCAAAAGAGATTCTGTATCTAAATCTTCAGCAAAATCTTTTGTTGGCCAAGTTTTGTTTTGTGTGGGGTTTTTAAGAGGTTTTAAAGTTAGGCTCCTTACTCCCTAATTAGCCTTAGGAATTAATTTTTGACAATCTTGGTTGTAGTGTTTATATCCTTCTATGACGGAGAGCAAGAGTGGCAGTTAGTCTGAAAAAATAATGAAGGGGTGGGAAGGGGAGAAGGAAGATTTCCAGGCATATCTAAAGCTACCCATACTACTACTGCATTTGATTCCTCTGCTCCTGTTCTCTTCCCTGCCAAGCTTAGATTGAGTCATTTAAAAGCATTGTGTGTGGGTTTGTTTGTTTGTTTTTGGTTTTTTTACATATGGGTGATTTGGGGCTGGGAGGGATCTATTTGGCTTCCCACTGCAACAGATTCGTCTCTTCTACCCTCTCTCATGCCACCTATGCATTGGGCTTTACTGGTGCTTTTTGTGGCTATAGTTGCTCATAAATGAGATTTTATTTCCTTTTCTGCATTTCAGCTAGCAACTATGCATCGGTTTCATCCTGAACATGTCCATTCAATGTGGAAATTAGCTATCTTGTCTGTTCAGTGGCCTGTGAGAAATGAGTTTGATCTGTCCAATTCCCAATGAACAGATGTTCCAAGTGACAGCACCTTCACAATTTGCGCTAATTGGCAGTTTCAGTAGAGAGGCCAGTGAATGAATGGGTATGAAGCCCAGACTACCTGCTCATCTCTAGAGGTGGTCCTTTCAGGCTAGGTTTGAAGTGTATTAGTGGGTGTGTGGAACAAGATTGCGATCTCCCTCCCCTTTCTGTATCTGGTCTGCTGATATATAGAGGATTTCAGTCTCCAGGGCTGTCAGTCCAGCTCCTTGCACCAGCATTAAAGTCACTTAAAATAGACATTTACCAAAGCCAAATTTCTGTCGTTCTAATAAGACCCAACAGGCTGTAGGGCAATGTTGATTGATGGACTTGTGGCTCTCAGAGCACCTGAGGTAAGCATTAATCAGCTGTATCACATGGTCTGTTGTCTTACTGCTTAATCACTTGCCTGATGTCCTTTTTGACACAGTACAGTTTGTTACTGACTGCTTGATTACAACTTTCCATTGTTCAAACAGATTTATTTCAACTGTAGAAATACATTTTATATGTGCAACCGAAACATGACCCCCTCAAAGGTTAATCCTATGGTGGCTTAAAAACGGTATGTAAGAACTGTTATAGCGCCTGTGATTTTTTTCCCTATAGATAAACTATGCATGAGTGAGAGTTTATATTAAAACAAAACATACTTCAAATACTTGTGGAAAGGTAGACTGTCAAGCTAGTTAGACACAAAATACTTTGTATTATATCACACAGCCCAAGCAAACTTTTTTTTTTTCAAACCACAAATTAAACTTACTTAGATGTATACTGGCGTTTATGCTATCGACTGTTCTGAGCAAAAAGCATTGAAATAATTGTCACTGCCAGTGTGCTGTCTGTCATAGTCAGGACTGGTGGGGGAAGTGGAGCTTTGCAAATGCTCTCGGAGGTTATTTTGCTTGATGATAAATAATCAATTTGATTAGAATGCTGAGCTTGTACTTCATTTTATTTTTCATTGTGCTATCAAACTCAGTTTTTCACAGTATGACTGTAAATTGATACTGTTGTGTATATACTGTGGACGGAGAATTCAAGCCAAGATGCAGCTATATGCTTTAATAAAGGGGGAGAGGTGTAAATTTTTCCCCTCCCTCCCAACAGATGAACATCTGTATGGATGGTAGTTTGCTTCTGCATTGGTTTTCTCCCTGCAATGTCTTTGAAGGTCAGATCTGAAAATCAGTTTCACTGGTTTGTGCTCATGCTCTTTATTTTAAAAAAGGTTTTTAATGGTACATTAATTTTTAAACCTTGAACTATTGATTTTATTGGCCAAGGTATGCCTTTAAGAAGGAAAAAATGTATAGCATGGGAGTAATGCTAGTCAAAGTTTGTATAGCTAACAGTAACAAAATCTCCTCAGGTAAGACAGGATTTTCAGTTTTAATAACCTGGCCCTTCACCAGACGTAATATTTCTCCTTCAGCAGCAGAAGGCTGAGGGTATAAATTGAATCCAAGTAGATGAATAGCTGCCATCAGTTTAGTTATGCTGTACTAGAATCCACAGGGCAGCAAACAGTAGCTGAGACAGCAGTTCAATTAAGATTGTGGTACAAATAAATCCATTGCTATGTTATATAGGTTTCTGGTTGTAAACCTCTTTCTTGGGGCAGAGAGAGTTGGCATGTCAGTGCGATGCTGAACTGCGTTGACATAGTGTTCTGCAAAAAGCAGCTTGGCTAGGATACTTCTACAAAAACAACCAGTCCTGAGAAATCATCTTGCCCTGTCCCGTTTTCACCTAAAACAATGCCAGACCATATTCACTAACCTTGCTTATCGACCATTAACCTGCCTCTGGAAGTGCTGTCATGCTTTCCCAGCCCACATAGCTGGAGAAGGAGGGTTCCTCTGGGGTCAGGTGCCCCCAAGGAGGTCCACCCCCTGGTGGAATGCCTGTATTGGCCCCACCCCTCCTTTCTGCTGCTGCTTCCAGCTGTGGCCAAGCAGCCTGTGCTGCCCCTATGAGCAGACTGTTCTGTAGGAGTGGGGTTTTTGTGTGTGTGTGTGGGGGGTTTTTTCCCCTGCCCATCCTCCCAGCTCATGTGCCTCAGGGAGGGTGTTCTCTTGGGGACACCCAAGGCTGAAGGTTCCCTCTGAAGTCTGGGGAAATCCTATGGGAGGGGCCCTGGCTGGGGCTTGCCACCCTGTCCTGATACCTCTGGCTGGTCATTCTCCATTTTTCATGGAACTGTTTGTTGTGGGGGTCTTTCAATAGCAATGGGGAAGAAAAATACTTTAGAAAGTAGGAAACTAATGTAAATCCACACAAATTGGTAGAGTCGGAAGCAAGTGTAAACTACAACTGACTAGATGTAAAGTTTGATAGTGTGTTTCCTTTTAAGTTTATGGCTCTACAATTTCAAAGATTGAGTGTAAACTGGTACTCTGATGTTATCCTGAATCTGCATGCAAAGTGCCAAGGGCCTCTGCTGCTGCTTAGTGTTCCACCAAGTAGCAGTAGTTTTTAAAACAAGACTAGTCAGATTCCCCTGTGGGGAGCAAGGAACTATAAAGGATTGGGTCTATTCCTTGACACTGCTTGGGAGATCTAGGTGCCTAATTTTAGACATCCAAGTTTTAAAATGTTCCATGGTTTGTACAGTCAAATCACACATCAGTGGGTAATTCTGTTTCTTAAAAAAAAAAAAAAAAAAAAACACAACCCACAACTTGGGCAGAATCTTAATTATAGGGATTTACATATTCTCTCGCTATTGGCACAAAGGAAATTTTCCTTGCTGAATGGGTGCAATTCCATCAACGTCTGCTGTATGTAAGCTTTCATTGGTGGGGAGGGAGGGAATCCAGTCATTAGTCACTAAAGCCTTGGCTACACTGGCGCTGTACAGCGCTGCAACTTGCTGCGCTCAGGGGTGTGAAAACGCACCCCCTGAGCACAGCGAGTGCAGCGCTGTAAAGCGTCAGTGTAATCAGCGCCTGCAGCACTGCACGCTCGCTCGCAGCGCTGCAAGCTATTCCCCTCGGAGAGGTGGAGTACTTGCAGCGCTGCGAGAGAGCTCTCGCAGCGCTGGCGGCGCGACTACACTCGCGCTTGCTGTGAATCCCCAAGTGTAGCCAAGGCCTAAGATAATCTTCTGAACATGAAAAGAATGTAAAAGGATGCAGTGCTGTTTAAGTATGTGAAAAGATGGCTTCAGTGCCTCTGGTTGCTCAGAGCTTTTCCCAATTGTATTAAAGTGAAAACTGACCAATATGTTGTCATTTTATTTTGCTATCATTCAGAAAGTGGAGCATAGTATTAAACTGACAGTTACAATAGCATCACTTACTGTTTCTTGGGAAGCTTCTGAGCAACTGCATAATCGTGCACTGAATTTTGTTCACTGGGGAGGAGAGCCCAAAATGAGGCAGCTGGGGTAGTAGTGGAAAAATACTATGACATCAGCCAAGAGCCTGTGGGGAGTGATACCACTGTCAATCATAGCAGCAGGGAGACTCTAGGTCTGCAGGGGGAGTTTTCCTTCTTTCAGATAAGGGTAAGAAGCTCCACATTTCCATCCTACTAGTCTGTAAGAGACAGAAACCCGGAAGGAATCCCTGCATCTTCCCCTTCTCTCCCTCCCAGTAGTTTAGAGAGGGTGGTGCTCAACTTTTCACGAGGGAGTTGCCTCTGGATAGTAGTTGTAGTTTCTCTGATTGTTAAGTGTCTGGTACACTTTTCAAGGCCTTTCAATATACTAACTTGATAATGATGCTCACTGTTCCTAACCCACTCTCCCTTTCTTCCCTTCAGATGTCTTTTATGTTTGATCAGAGGGCTTTCTGGTTTAAGGGTTAACCTCATTATAAAGTGACTGCTTTTTCTTCCATCTCCGCTCACATCTGTTACAAACATGCCTAGCATTTCAAGACAGAAAATGCCTTGGTTCACGAGAACAGCCCTATATAGAAAGCATGTTGTGTATTTAGCTTTTGTAGTTTTGATAATATATTTTTAATTTTCCTGTTGCTCAGGGAGTTTGGAGGTCTTTATCATGAGTACTAATTTGCTTTGAATTAACCCTGGGAAATCCAAACTACCATACTAAAGGGGACAATGGGTAGAACAGAATCAAACTGTAAAAGAAATCAATCAGCAATATCCTGTGGCATATTATTCATACACCATGTGGTCAAATTTTTCTTACTACCTTCCCAGTTTGAGCTCTCTGCTTTGACATTTGGGTGCATCGTAATGTAGAAGGTAGAGTTGCACCAAATGTCTGAACAAAGGTACTGTCCGCAGGAGGAATATTGTGCAGCCACAAAAATCCATTTTCAGTAAATCGATTGGGTGTGGGGCTTGCATATCATGATCTCTTGATGCAACTCTGCCTAGAAATAGGAACTCATGCTGTTTTAGTCCATTTGAAGCAACTGACTTATCCTGGCATAGGTAGAATGTTAAATATTTTTCCAACTGCACTCTTTAGGAGAATTGTAATAGCCAAGTACCAAACCCTGATTATCATTCAGGCAGTGAAATGTCCTGTTCATAAGTGAACGTGTTTTATGTAGTCCTTGATTTCTGCTTTTGCTCCTCAGTATCGAATTCGACCGGGACTGTGACTATTTTGCTATTGCCGGGGTGACAAAGAAGATTAAAGTCTACGAGTACGGCACTGTCATTCAGGACGCAGTGGACATTCATTACCCCGAGAATGAAATGACCTGTAATTCCAAAATCAGGTATGCACTGCCTTTGTCTTGAGTCCCAGCATGCTATGTTTTAATTAGTGTCCCTTACACACAATAAAAAGAACATCGCTTTCTTTATCCTTTGCACTGTGCTGGTGAAGGGGAGATGGAAAAGTTATATTAGAGCTTTATTTGTATACAAAGTTGTGGTGGGCAGTTCAGGCACTGTCTCAGTTCACATAAAATTACACCGACTAATGTCAGATCCTCACGCGCAGACATTGTATTCAAAAATATCCAAAGATTTATTGCCATAGCTAGTGGAGACAGGGGCATGTGGTGCAATTGAATGATTAGCTCTTTCTTGAGAGAGCTGTATTTAGCAAAAAAACTACTCTGTAAAAAGAGTTTATAAACAGCATGGTCAAAATTCCAGATGAAGGAATTGATCCGGGCTGAGCAGGATATATGTAACTGGAAAGGAGAGGAAAGGCAGTATGGTTTAGGAAGGAGACTTCAGAATAAAGATATTGCACAGTGCGCATCACTGTGGTTCAGGGGTTGGGAAGGATGGGAGTATAATTTAATTTGCACCATATTTGTTCCAGAGCCGGTAACCATTGTTTGTTCGGATGCCATTTCATTTGAAGAAGTGGGTAGTCAGAGGCTGTTTGGTTCTTCAGATTCTCTATGAAAAGAGGCTTAGCGAAGGAAATATTAATGGCAATATCTCTTCATAATGGCAGAAATACTATGTGGATTACTCAGTGCTCTGACCCACTGCTTCTGCAGGTGCTGAAACCATTGTTACTGCAGAGGCTCATTATGGTTGGTGTGAATGATGATCTCTCACCAGCCACCCATTGAAAGATTCCCTCTCAGCATGGGGAAAAAAAAGACCTCCCCCTCCATTGGTATGGAGCGGCAGTAGCCATTCTAGGGAATGAATGCTAGTGGAAGAATTGCACTGATATATAATGAATTTGTCATGGGGGGTGGTTATCCCATGCTATGATTTTTCAAGGAAGGGACTAACAAAGATTTCATTAGAGAAAGGCAGAAACCAGTAGAGGAGTGAGGAGTGTCTCTGAGATGAAGAGGAAGCTTGTGTTATCTCTCTTCCAAACTTAACCTGCTCTAGAGGGGAAGTGCCCGGAGCTTAGACCAGAAAGAAAAGAGGAACTGGGAAATTGTCCTGCTTGTACAGAAGGACTTACCTTCTTACAGGAGACCTATTTAACTAGGTACAGTTCCTTTTTTGTCTCGACTTAAGCAGCACGTGCTTTATTGTTCTGCTTTTTCTTTTTCAGCAGATTGAGGAAAACACTCAATTATTCTTTTTTACCATTTGTAGTGTAATCGTATTCTTTCCAAACATTCATTTTTTTTAAAAATGACCTGCTGAGCCACAGGTGAGGAGGAGTAGTTGTGGATAACAATACACTGGAAGTGACATAAATTTAAAGTGCTTAAAGTCTCCCTTGTACCCCCATGGCTAGGAGACTTGCCTACTCAGTTCCCCTCTATTGTTTCTTATGCCCCCATCCCACTGAGATATCCCTAGTTCTCGGTGTGATTTCCCCCGCCCCACGCACATGCGTTTCCTATGGGCTTGTTAGCATCTACATGAGGGAGGTCCTATTTTGGACTCCTGATGCCTCAACTCAATTTAATCGTTTGTGCTTGCTTACTAACATGCACAAAAAAGCCCAGAGAAATTCCCAAACAAACTGTTGGAATTTTGGTTGAAAATATTTCCATAGAATCCAGTTAACACCTTAATTATATTTTGATACAAAAATTCTAACCCTTTCAAAAACATACATTAAAGTCTGAGGGGGGGGGAAATTGGAAGGATCAAACCAATTCATCACAATAGTATAAATCTTCATCTATCGGTCATCTTACTGAACTTATTCTGACTGCCCAGCCTATATTTTTACCTTCCAAAATTAACAAAAACTCATGCAAAACTAAAAATATCAAATGTAATTATAAAATCCCATTGTCTATCCATGGGAACAGTTTCCAATAGAACACTAACACATACTACAGTGTTACAACAGGAAGCTATGGATGTTACACAATACAAATTTTCGCCTACAACCTCACACTACATAATCAGTACACTTCATAACAGTAAACAGTCAATCCAATTCTATTCAGACAAATATTCTTCTATTGCAACATATTCTATTACTACGAGAAAACATAAAGAATTCTGACCGAATGGGACTATATTCCTTTCAAAACCCAGTGTTTGCTAGGCATTGTACAAATGTACAAGAAGGCATTCTCTGATCCAAAGACTAACGGTATTAAAAAACACAGGTTACGACCAAGGGGAGCAACATGCTGGTGAAGTGTTCAAGAGGAGGTGCTTGGGCCTATCATGGTTATACTATGTCTTTTCTATCTTTAACTACTGTGATGTTCTTTACAGAGATCAATAAAACCAGTCTTTTGAGAGAAATCAGCATTGATTGGTCTAGAACCTCTAGCATTAAGGTTTATTTTTTAAACCCAACTGTTTTAAATGTTCATTGGCTTGCCATTTTCTCCCCCTAAGAAAATAAATTGTTTCCACCTTCCTGGGTGGGCTGTATAAATTGGTAGATGATTGAAGGATTATAGAACTATGGGGAACTGGTTGGTTCCTTAAACTGTTTCTTACCAGGCTTTAAAACATTATGATTTTCTAAAGGTATGGAATTTTCATAAGGACAATAACTTTTTTTGGTGGAAATGTTAGCATAATGTCACTGAAACTCAGTTTCAACAGGTTTGTTTGGGAATCTAACAGTGGATTAGGTGTTCTTATTGCACTTCAAGCAGAAAGAGAGCTTTAAAGTGCATTTGATGTTTTTCTGTTCCTCTGAGACTACTTGCAAACTGAACTCGCTACTTCTAAATTTGATAATCTAACCCCGACAATCTTCTCAGTAGAAGGTAATTGTTTGCTCCAGCTTCTCTGCCAGCCTTCGGTGAGGAGAGAGCCACATTAACACATTTAGGGATGTCTACCGTGTCAACTTTGTGTATGAGATGAGATGCTTTTCACAGCTTCAAGATTTTTCCTTTTCCCTCATATGCTATATTTATATATGTGCGTGTACACCCAGAGCTGTGACCAAATTAAAATTTAAAGTAAAGTTCCCTGGCACTCTGTAAGCGTGGGTGGGAGGAGAAGGTCCCTTTATTTCATTTCCTTGCTCTGTTTCCCCCCTTCCTCCTAAACAAATGCATTTGTCAATTGGCAGCTCCTTAACCCATCAACTCCCTCCAGCATGGGGGTGCTATTAGTTCTGATAAATGTTTGGTGATCATTGACCAAATGCACTCTTGGTGTGCCCATTAACTATGCCATCACTCACTCTTACACTGTGGCACAGATAATAAATTGCTATTCTAAATTGCTTGGCTTGAAGGAACATTGGTGTAGTGAAGACCACACTTGTATTGTTTGGTAAGGTATTATCCAAAAACATCCATATTTAATAAAAAACTAAAAAAGTGGAACCTGCTTTACAATAAGCTCTGATTTAATGCATCTTCATAGTTTAAGTAGAGAGAATGATTGTCCAAACCCAGGTTCTGATTTGCCAGTTGGGTCTTTTTTAGATGTCACAACCATACACCAACTGTAATGCTGTGTGGTTGGGACCTCACCAAAAAAAGCTGGAAATTTGTCTGTTCTGTTAAAAGTGATATTAACAAACATACAAATATCACTTTTTCACAGCAAGCTGTGGGACAAATTAAGCCCTGGATGGGGAGGTGGGTAGGGAGGCAGCAGAGGCCAGGGGCGATAAATGGGGGGCTGGAGGAGCCAGTGGGAGTCAGGGGCAATGCAGGGGGGGATTGGCAGTATGGCCAGCGCCTTGGGTCCTGGTGGGGGCCTGCCATCATGCGGCAAGTTCATATAATTTAAAAAAAACAACTCACCATTCACGATCAGTGTCGTGCCACTTACATTCTGAAATCCACCTTCATGGTTCCTTGCAGCAAACTCACTTCCCAGGTGCATATGGTCTTTCTACCCTCAGTGGATTTTTTTTTTTTAAATTGTAATTACACAGTCGCAACACTGAGAGCCCATGTTTTGGGAACTGGGTGGCTATTGGAGGGCCTATATATGCCATGGTGCTGGGGGACCCCAGGACCCTCCAGCGTGGAGGATGGGCTCTAAGATCTTTTTTTTTCCTGGGGCCTGGGAGGGGAGGCAGAAAACCAGATGGATGGAGGGCCACAATCCTGGGGGGAGGTGGAGAGTGCAGAGTTGTGGGACCCTGGTATTGTGCGAAGGGGGACCCCAAGGTTGGAGAGCCAAAAGGTAAGGAGGACCCTGAGGTAGGGGGGTGATAAGGGCTGGCCCTGTCCTGGAGGTGGCATTGGAGGACCCCACCCAGTGCTGGGAGAGGGGAGGTGTGGGGCACTGAGGGGACACCAGGGCTGGGCGACAGGCAAAGGATGATGGAGACTACTGGCTGGCACTCAGCTGTGCTAGGGACAAGAGGGTCCCCTATGCTAGTGGAGGGTCCCACTGGAAAAGGGAAGGGTCTGTCTGAGGCGGAAGGGTAGGGTCAGGGTCAGCCTGCCCTGGCACTAGTGGTTGGGGGCGGGGGGTGCTAGGACCTTGCGGCAGCAGGCGACACTGGGAGCCAGTGGAGTGGGCTGGGACTGGGTCGCTTGCTGCTGCAAAGCCTGAGCCCAGGGGGCTGCGGGCAAGAAAAAGAAATAAACACCCGGGCCTGTGAGTGTGAGGCACGGGCCTGTGAGTGTGAGGCACAGGCCCAACTCCTGCTGTGCTGGCTCCAGGCCCCCCTGCTAGACCCCCAGGCTGCCATGCCACCCCCCGCTGCATCCCCCTGAAGCGCAGGGCCTGGGGCAGTTTTCCCAGCCCATCCTATGGATGGTACAGCTCTGACAACAGGCAGGAGGTAGTGAGGCTAGGGCCAGAGCCCACAGGCCCACGGATGGAGCCCGTGACCAGAGGAGGCAGCATGGGCCAAAGGTGATTAGGGGAGTGGTGAGCCTGACGCTGCGTGACCAGAGCCTGCCATCCACCACACAAGGGCTGAAGCCGGTAACTCTCACTGGTTGCCTACTCCTGTGGGTTTCTGGCTGGGGGGGCAAGGCCCAACCCCTGCCTGCAGACCCAGGGAAGGGGCTGCTGCTTCCCCCCCCCAATCACTGCCTAGGAGATGGTGGCTGCAAGAAAAGCCCCCGGTGGCAGCATTTATGAAATGGTGCTCTAATATCACCAAGTGGAACATAGTGGTGACTTCGCAGGTAGTTGAAGACAATTGACAGTTAACCTCATGCTTCACAAAGTTTTCCAGTTATATGTGAACAACCTACTAATACACATGCTAGGGAGGCGTATTGGTGTGGCAGAATGAAGTTACAAAATGGTCAGTGAGATGCAATTTGCAGTTCCAGTGAAAATTCTTATAGTGAAATTAATCTATGAAGATGAGTTTATTAAAGTTTCCCTGTACATTCCATTCCTTTTCTTCACATAACACCAAACTGCACTTCTGCAGGGTTTCTTTTCTTTTCTTTCTGAATTTAACATTATAGGAAACTTATCCTAAATTGACCTATTAACTTTGTCCAAAGCATTGATGACCCTCCCTTCTCCCCCCCCCCAAAAAAAAAAGGCTGTTACTGTTGTGACTGCTTTCTGAACAGTGGCTGTGACAGGCATTTATGGACGCAGGCATGTGACTGTATTTGTGAGGACTTATGTCTGGCCAAGAGCAAGTCTGATGTCCTAGAGCAGCTTTGAAAAGGGAAGCCCTTGCCCAATGTCAGGCTGGCACCATCCCAGCCCTGCTCTGCTGAGTGCCAGCTGGGTACTTGTTGAAAGATTCTGCTTCACTCGGGGTAATTCATTGTAAACCTTTTTGGAGCGGGGCCCTTAAACCAGCTGTATCTGCCTCTCTCTCACCCCTTTCTCCCACCTGCTTCCTAAATGTGTTCTTGCCTATATGGGCTTTTTGATCTCTTTGTTAAGAATAGGGAGGAAATAAGCATTTGCATTTTTTTGTTAAATTTGCACGCTTCCCCCCCAGAAGTACTAAATGCTTCCAGGAAAAACAGATGATGACATAAATCCTATTTACAGATTCATAGCCTCAGTACAAGGAACAAATCCTGGCATTGTGTAGTAACTATAAACAGCATCCTATGATCTAATTATGATTTGCAATGTCCCTATCTATGACAGGTGATGATCTCTCTCTCTCTCTCTCCTTGGTGCAGAGGGAGGAGGGAGAGAAAGGGATGAACAGGTAGCAGCTAATGCTAGCGCTGCTTTTGTGATTTATTCAGGAGGCAGAATTGTTGCTTTGCCATAGGTTGAGAGAGATGTGAAGATCTAGTGTTCAACAAAAAGAGAAATTAGTCTCATGGCTGTCTGATCTACAGTAGGCAGCATACCAAATGTGGGTAGGAAAACACTTATGAAATACATCTTTAATATTCTGCATGTTCACTGCAGTATGTTTGCAGCAGCAGCACTCTGTGATAAATGATACCACAACTCCAAAATCAGCTGCATCTCTTTAGTCAACTGCAGTAAAAGCAAAACCCACAAGAATAGGTTACCTTTTGTTTTTAAAATTATTCCTAGGATATGTTTATTTTTCAATGTCCATAAATCACATGTATGGCTGTTCCATCCTAATCACAATTGATCTGTTCATTACTGTCAGGTTTTTAAAGGGCAATAGACTCACTATTTCTAAGCACCAAAATAAAGTTAAGCTAAAATTCTCAACCTAGATTCCCTACTCACTGGGTCCACATGGCTTTTGGAGCCTTTTAGAAAATAATCACGTTGGAACCTCACACACTCCCATGAGACACAAAATGTTTGGACCAAATTTGATGTGAGGATTTGTAGCATTGAATTCCCCTCGCTTTCACTTATTGAAGTAATTATCTCAGAGTTGTCTCCCATTCTGTCTTGTCATACTGTTTGCTGAGTTTTTCTCCAAAACCATTTGTCTGCTATCTTAGCTAGGGTTTGGGTAAAGAGCTAAAATGTATTTTAAAAAAATATTTTAATAGTAATTTAGTTCTGTGCCACTGCAGTGTTTGGTCATGCTGTCATTTGCATTATCTTTCAGAAGCCAATTGTACAGCTGAAATGTTTGAGCATGTAAAGCTTCTGCCTGGAACTCAGTTCATGTACTTACCACACAGAACTACTCTCTCTTTCACTTTGCACATAGTGTGAATAGTCCCCATTCAGGTGTGTAAAGTGAAGCCAGTGCACAAGTCTTTCAAAGTTCAGAATCGCAGGCTATATCTACATGGCCCGCAGTTTGGACTATGGGGGTGTGAATTACAGTGTGAGCTAGTGTGCTGAGCTGTAAATCTCCCATGTGGATGCTGTGGTATATAGTTTGAATTAAAGTAATCCTGTTTAAAGAAGACTAAACTGCCGGCCATGTACACAAGCCCCACAGTGCAGATCTGATGCCCAATTCATGAGAGCAAGCTAGCAGTTGACAACTAATTCTCCTCAGATGCACCTCGTGTGAGGTTGTTTCGGCTAGTTAATCTCCCAAGAATGGAGCTCTATGCTCATAGTATTCACAGGAAAAAAGGCTATCATTAAATAGAGTAGCACAAATAGTAAGGGCGTATGAACATGATAATGTGACTATTTCTAGATTAAAAGAAGCTTTATGAATGAAGAAAGCTCTCAACACACTTGGAGGAAGAGCTGTTCTATTAGTCTGATATATCCCGTGAGTATGCTGTTTCATAAAAGTTAGTCTAATAAGCTATACAAAACCTCATGCATTGTACTGTTTAATAGAACATTCCAGGGTGTTTAAGATCTAAAGGAAGCTTGGTGATGGTGAGGGGAGAATCAAGTCAGGAAGATGAAGATTTGTTTTTAATCTAATTATGACCCTTTAATTTTTTTAAGGATTGTGTCTAAAAATTTGACATGTGAGACTAAAAACAATGTTGTGAGCTGGAGTGAAATTGACAAGAACCACATCAGTCTTGCTCTGCAACTAGGAGGGAGGAAAGCAGATTTTTATTCACCTACTAGCTGAAGGCGGCAAAAGGTAGAGCCCTTGAGCAGCGTCCTAGGATGGCATCCTAGAGGAAGCCCAACACTTTTGTCTTTCTCCAGGACTTAGATTGGAAGAAAAGAATTACTGATGGTACTTGCCCAAGTTCCACCCACTTGTTATATAGATATAATGTGCTGCTCACAATAGATCATGCAGAGCTTTCATAATGTGGTTGTCCTTCTCCTTTCTTGCGTGATTTGATTAGCAGTGAAATAATTAATGTTGACATTTTAAATGGTTGTGCTTCAGGGCACAAGTCACTCTCATCTGTTGGAGGTTTGGAAGGAATTTTCCCTGTGGGTAAATTATTCTATAAATTCCTACTATAAGGTTTCCTGAATGTTTTTCTGAAGCAGTTGGTACTTACCACTATCTGAAACAGGATATTGGACTAGATAGTTTTAATTTGCTCTAGTATTGCAATTTCTTTGTTTATATGGTTGTCCTTAGGCTTCAGAGTTAAGTTTTTTTTTTTTTTTTTTTTTTTTTTAATGAACTAGGACAGTTCTCTTCACTATTGTTTGACTGTTTGCTGATTCAGGCAGATGTCACTGCATCATTCACATTTTGAAGGTCCTTTGCAACTATAAGGACCAGAAGCGTACATGTTTTCTAATTAAAAGTTTACTACTGTTCTGAAGATAGTTTAGCTTCATTCTTTCTTAGCAGCTGGTGTTGAAGAGTGGCTTGAATTCTTGCCTGGGCATTGCCTCTAACAGTAGTACTCTACACCTTAGTTCAGTTTTCTGGCTGCTAAGGCTTGAAAAATCTATATATGAAGGGGGTGGGTCAGATGAATGAAGAGGGGGAGGTGAGGGTGTGAACAGGGATGCAGAGGTGGGTGGAAGGAGTGAGATTGATGGGATAGATTAGAAATAAGGTTCTGCATGGGGGAGGGAAAGAAGTGGAAGAGATAATACAAAGGTTGAGGTATGATGAGAGCGAAAAAAATGAACACTGAGAACAATGCAGAAAATTGCAGGTTCGCAAACAAATTTTTAAAGGTGTTAAACCCTGTGTGTATATAAGGCTATAAGTAGCATTTTAAAAAAACCACGTTAATTAAAACATGCTAGCTAACACTCTTCAAAACATCACCTGTTTTCCTAAGGTAGACATTCCCTAACTGGGTTATGGTGACTCAGCCTCTAAGACCCTATTTGAGCTGCCAGTTTTAGAGAAATTTCCCTGTGTTACATTCACACCATTCCAGTGACAATGGGAATGCTAGCATAGAGTGACTGATTTATCAAGGCTGTAATAATCTAAGCTAGTTACTCTCTCATAGCTATTTGGTGACCTACGTGAAATGGATCAGTGTCAGTTCAGTTCCTGCTACATGCATCACAGTTGACAGCTGGCACTTTTTCACACCAGATGGGCCAAAAATTGTGTGAATGCGTGTTCTAAATTCTCTTACCCTTATTGAAATATTTTTGGGCACCAGGCTTGAAGCATATTGCCAGACCAGTGAGAAGAAGCTGGCACTATTATTGTCCATGTTGTACCTGTTAAAGGGTTTCACTCTTCAGTATTAATCAGATGCTATATCCTTCAGGACTGCTCAATTCAATATAAAATACAAACACAACCTATATATTTTCTCTGATCCCTGTTTAGAGATCTCCCTCAAACCTTCCTTTCTCAAGTGTCAGAGGAGGGCACTCTTTAAACTAAGAATGCAATGAATAGTCTATTTCGTCTGTGTCAAAGAGGTCATAGTCTCCTTGCTTTTTTTATCCTTTGGTACCAATGTAGTTCTATATTTTACAGCTGTAGATTGCATTAGTAGACTTCTGCTTTTGGCATCATGGTTAAAATTGTGGCTTTTAAGGAGCTAAAAGGTTAAAATGTTTTTTCCTTTTTTAAAATTCTGGGTCTCTGTGTGAGTACAAACACACATCGTAGAAACAGAGCTGTGGACAGCATAAAACCATTATATAAGTTGCAAATAATATCCTGAGATGGTAAACTGCATAACAAAGACATTAAAAACACTTCTGTAGTTTGTATGCTGAAAAGTTTTTTCCAAGTTTCTGATGCTTTTTGTTTTTTCCTTATCTGATTATTTTAATAAAAGGCAACTGATCCAAGCTTGTGTACTTTGGGACAGCCCAAAGCAAAGATCCTAATTGCCTTGAGCTATTGCAGAAATTATTTTTAAGGTGTATATAATATAGTTTTAAAGTAAGATTGTTTGGGATTTTCTCTTTTTAAAGCTGTATCAGCTGGAGTAGCTACCACAAGAACCTGTTAGCCAGCAGTGACTATGAAGGCACCGTCATCCTGTGGGATGGGTTCACAGGACAGAGGTCAAAGGTCTACCAGGTAAAGTGCAGTCACCAAGCAGTACCATTTTCTTCTTCGCAAGGGCCATGGCTTCAAGTTTGTGTGCATATTAATGTTCTAATTAAGGTGTTTCTAGTAGTGCATTGATGGCTGTTGGCTTGTTGGCTGCATGAGGCGAAGTGGCTGTATCTACAGTAGGTGAATTGAATTTTTGCAGTAGGTGAATTCCCTTGGCTAGGAGGGAGTTACCATGTTTTTGACTTTTCTATAACTCCATTGAGCAGTGATTCTCCAGCAGTGACCAAAGTAGCTTCTTGTCACAATAGTGGTGAGGCACATGGCAGCCTTTAAACCCTGCTGTTGGGGCACAGATCTAGGAAGAGGAGAGTTACTGGAGACTTTTCAATGTGAATTTAAAAACAACAACAACAAAAACTCCTGCATGGCTGCTTCATTTCTGTCTTAGACGTTTTGTTGCTGTATATTCAACCATGATCGTATTTGCAGAAGGCCTAAGAAATAGGAGACTAGCGCACACGCTGCAGAGAGAGAAAAGCAAAATGCCAAGTCACTTGAAAAGATTGAGGTAGTGGAGCTGCAGGCAGCCAGGGCAGATTTGATGCTAGTACATATAAAGCCCTGCACATGGGACAGTAAACTAGCAGCACAAACACAGAATAGGTAAATATAATCAAGCACCTATACATTAGAATTTATTTTCATCTTGTCTCCTTAATCCTGTCCTAACATTTCTTTTCCATTTAGTCAGTTGTAATGAGGGCCACTAGGAAGGTGTGTGATCGGAACTGAGAAGTTGGGAGAGGAGGTGGTGGACCACTTCTTAAGAATATATGCGAACTGCTGCCGTAGAGCATGTATCTCCCTTTGACAGTTAAATAGGAATGTAAGATTCTTCCTTAAGTTAAACAGCAGCTCTCTTATTATTGTATATTAATCTGTATCATAAGATTGTGTTGACATCCTTTTATCATGTGTATGCCAACTAGAAAAAGGTCTCACTGAACACAATGAATCTTAATATAATGAATTTGAGGACAATTTATTTATATAGTATAAATTTTCATTATGAATGCGAAATGGTGAAACTGGAGTTATATTCCAACTTTTACTTGTACTAAAAGAAACTCCACTTCATTATTTAAACTCCCTATCGAGTCTTTTGTCCCTTCTTCCAGCTTTTCATAAGTTGAGGTATGTGCACAGACACATACTGTATACATATTTGAAATGCTTGGAACATTGTGCTGGATGTTCTTTTTCATGCCCTCTTCACTTCACTTCTCTTCTCAAGCTTTGTGAAAGTTTGAAATACTTTGACTAACCTTCAAGTTTCATTTAACAGAATGTTGTGGTGCTAGTCTATTAAACCTTCCTCATCACTTATAAGGAAAAAGCGCTCAGACTTGAAATTACATGTATATGTGTAATAAACTACAGTTCCTGTGACCACTTAAACTTTTAAATCTGAGTGAATGATACTCCCCTTTTTGGACTTTGTAAACAAATTCAATAATCTCCTTGTTGAAAAATGCATTTTAATGGTATTTAGACAATTCATGCATGTTTTGGTCAAAGAGAATGAAGGGCCACAATGGAGTAGTAACAAACCAAAATACACTGTCATGGGAAGTGTCCTCTGAGATGAGCAAATAAGCAGTACTTTAATAATTAACCAAAAAAAAAAAAAAAAACCCATCCTGGATGTAGCTTGTTAGTGTTGCCATTTTTTGGGGCTTCTCTTAAACCACACAAGCATTAGTTTGTGTGAGAGAAAAATGTATTTAAGATCAATGCTATACATAGTGAATGTCCATATCCAGAAATTCCATCTTAATTCATCCCAAACTGCATATGTTTTGGTTTATGGCGTATTTTAGCGCTGGGAATGATAATGTACTACATTCCAAATATTTTCCTCTTTCTCAAAACAGGAGCATGAGAAAAGATGCTGGAGTGTTGATTTTAACTTGATGGACCCTAAACTACTGGCTTCAGGCTCTGATGATGCAAAAGGTATTTTAATTTTTAATTCTAGTGCCAAAGGCTGAACTCGTGTATTCCCTATGGTTGTCAATATAGGATGTGTCAAGTAACTGATTCCTTGGCTTACTTAGTGTAACTGACTTCCCCAGGATATTATAGAACCATTTAGGATCAGATGAAAAGAGGGTGAGAGCTTTGTCTAGAGCTGGCTGAAAAAAAAGGGAATCCCTTTCTTTGAAAAATTTCATGTTTTTTTTTTTTTTTTTAAACATTTTGTTTCAGGGGAACTGAAATGGAATTTTGTAGCTTTCTCGCTGCCCGCACTTGTCAATTGCTGAATTGCCATAGAGGTAGAGAGCCTGGACTCTCAGCCTGCACCAGCAGCTCCTGGAACTGGAGAGGCAGAGCGCCGTGGCTCTGACTGTCGCCTGGAGCTGGTGTGGGAAGCAGCCCTCTGAAAACTTTTGTCAATTTCACTTGCTTAAAGTGAAAATAACAAGAGCCTTCCAAGTGGACAGCCAAGCAGCTCTTTTTTTTTTTTTTTTTTTTTTTTTTAATTAAACCAATAGAAAATCAAAATCTTTCAGAAAAATTGAAATATTCTCTTGGGAAATCTTGATTTTTTTTTTTTTTAATTATTTTTTATTTGTGTGTGAGAGAGAGAGAAGTGGCCATGTTCCATTGGAAAAATCATTCAGATGAAAATCATGGATCAGCTTTAGTCTAGTCTAGGATTTATGGGGAAGGTTGTATATCATGCTAGTTAGTACGATCCAACTAACAACATCTTAAACTCTAGTGTACACATAGCAAGTTTTACTTCAGCGTGTGCCAGACTGATAGTTGAAGATTTGGGGAACTTTGGTTTATTTAAAAAAAAAAAAAAGTGTCTGTACAAGAAAGGGAGTGGCTACAGATAAATGGGTGGAGACTGAGAATGTCCTCTCTTGCTTTTATGGAAGGCTTTCTAGTAAATGATAAAGCATTAAGGATCATGCACAGTGAGAAACACCTTGTCCTATCGGATGTGTGACATGTTTTTTGTGAAATTTAGCAGCAGTGTGAACAAAATTGGGTGGTGGTCAGGAAGGCATGGGAACTGCAGGAGTAAATATTGGGAATGAGCTCCTTGCCTTCTCTCTGCCCAAGACTCCTTCTGGGCCCTAAAGACCCAGGATTTTGGAGCGCTCACCAGGCACACCATTGTGTCCCACTGGTTGAGCACTGCACATTGGAAGCAATACAATTTCAATAAAGGGGGAATGGATAGAACTGAAATACATAATCTTTCTCCTTCCCTAAAGAACAGGACTTTATCTGCAGTCAGTCTACAATATCACATTAGTTATTAGGCAATCATTGCTTTTGACTTCCTTCTGCAGCCACTGGGGATCCAAACAGCTTTGGACAGAGCTGTTCATGATTTACTTTGAATGACAAATTAATTTTTCATAAAACATTAAACCTTGCAAGCCTCTGCCCCTAAATTGCTTTTAAATTCTATTTCAAAAGGAAGTCATATTAGCGTTTCTTAAATGTGTTTGACGTTCTCAAGGTAATTGGTAATTTCACTTACAAAATGCAGCCTTTATGTTAATTTTATATTATGGAGATTTTTTTAAATGGCTTTTAATAGATTTTTTTTTTCTTCTTCTTTATGGTGGAAGTCAAGACTGTTTCCTTTACAATTAAAAGTAATAAGGAAAAAGTCCCTCTGTATAAATGATTAACCTTTTCATCATTTTGCTCCTCATTCATGCTGTGCATTTTAAAAAGAGCTTATCTTCCAAATAGACATGCATTTATTAGCATGGTAAAGAGCTGTCCGCCTGAGCTGACTTTATAAAACAGGGCCGCACATCACAGCTTAACAATTTTTTTCTGCAGAAACTGTTTTAAAAAGTGCAGTGTTTACACACATAAATTATGTATTAATAAAGATCTGCATTTTCTATACACATCCTGCATTTCTATTCAAATAGTAGTTCTTTCTTTAAAGGTATATAGGTTTTTTTTTTTTCTGATCAGGCCTCGGCTAGAGTGTTTCATTCCCCTCCTCATGCAGTCTTTTCACTATTTACATATATAACAAGGATCTCAGAGGTGAATGCCAGAATTGGAGACCTATTTAAAATAAGTATCACTCTTTTAAATGCTATAGTGGAGAACTCAGTTTGCCAGACATCTGTTAGCCAAATGTCAAAACTTGCTACCCAAAGCTCATAGAGATTATCTGGTCAGGGTTAACACCTGGTGGGAAGCCCAGCACTACCATTCTGTTCTTCCTTGCAACTACCCCCAATACTTGGATGTGCGGGCACTGAGCTATCTGTAGTTATTGGCCTTGTCTGGAATGATGGGAACTGTAATGCATTTTCCCTTTCCTGGCGTGGTGGGAGAGATTGGGGGGTGAGATCTTTTCCTCCCCCAGCTTCTTTTCTGATTGCTGAGTGTGGAAGCTTTACTAAACCTCCCTCCCTCATCCCTGCTGCAGGATGTTCCCGTCTCTGTCTCTCCCCCCCCTTCCCCTTTCAAAGTGGTGACAAGGTGTTAGATGCCTGGGTACTTGGTGCATTGCAATGCCCTTTGCCAGACACACACACATTGAGGAGAGTAATCCTGTGATCATTCATCTGCACCCTTCTCTGTCAAAGATCAGACACAGCAAAGGGAGCACTGAGCAACAGAACCCCACTGAAATAAAGATTGAGTCTGATAGAATTACAGACAGCATGCCAGGGCTCTGCACACCATTCCATCCTCTTTATTAATCAAAGAATTTGTTTGGGGGAATTCTCTGTACGTTGTCTTCCATAGGAGAGAATTGGAGCATAGAAGCACTTTGACTCCAATTGTTCATTGTATTTAAAAAAGCAAATTATATGTTTAGTTATGAGTATTTGTAGAGCTGTCTGCTGCTACAGAGGTAGCTGGGCTTTACACACCCAAAGAGATATGGTGACTGTTAGAATGTTGGCCCATGTTACCAGAGCCCTGAGAAGCTGCATAGCCTTCTGTTTTCTTGGGGTAATTCTATAAAATAGAAGACTATAATTCTAATTTAACCAGAAAAAACATGACTTTAATTAACTCCGGGTCTGGACTGTCGTAGGCAGTTGACCTTGAAACTATAAATGAAAATATGTAAAAATACCTACTTTACCTTTCTGAAATTTTTAGAAGGGGACTTGGTGTAGGTGTCATTAGTACTATCTACATATTGAGACCCTCTGAACTGCAGTAAGCAGGGAGTTGGAGATCTCCTGAGGCTTGAAAGGACATCTTGTAAGGCAGCCGTGACCTCGTCTGCTAGAAACTCTTCAGAGGGGGATCTCTTGACCAGTCCATGGTGGAGACCACCAGATCTTCTCCCCTAGTAGCCAAATTTTATAGTTGATCTGTCTCTGAGAAGAGAACCACATATGGACCATCATGTTGTCTTTGTTTTTCCGTCAGCTCTGTACCCTGCCTACTTTTGGGGCTTTCCTGGGCATGTGCAAACACCTATTGCCAAACTTCATTACATAAGCATTATTTTAAACATTGATGGTACGAATAAGTGGCCAATTTATGAAAGGAAACAGAAGTTTGGGCAAAAAAGTGTCCCGTGGTGACTGGTATGACCTTAAATTCTTACTATTGTAAATACACTTTTATTGTCCCAGCTCAAACAGTTGATGGGAATTTAAACCTGGTTTGTCAGAGCAGTTTTCTTCCTCAAATTGAAAAATAATTTTCAGACATAAGTCACACTCCCTTCTCTATATTTTTGACTCTTCCTACCAGTAATATAACTTTCAGAGATTGGAATAATCATTGATTGAAACTACCTGTGACTGACTGCTAAACGTGCGTTCAATAAAAATCCTCCTTAAGCAAGTTTGGTAACCTCGTCATAGCCACAGAAATAGATTGTAGGGACCTGCAAGAAGCTATTATACTCTTTCAGTACACAGCCTTTGAAAATATACAAAAAATAGCAAAAATATTTTGATATAAATAAACTATATAATAGGCAGCATCTATACCTCTCAACCTTCAAACCTTCCAACTTGTGATGGGCAAGCGAAATGTGGCAAATGACCAAACTCATGTGCTATTTTAAAGGGACTCCCCATGGGTTATTTGCAGAGACTGAATCCTGGACCTTCAGATCCCCCAGTCAGACCTCTATCCCTTGAGCTCAAAGGATAATTAGTGGACTACCTACTAGAGGAGTTTTTTAGACCCACTTTGCCAGTGGGTTTTGTTCTAGGAGAGAATTAAGTCTAGTGGTTAGAACATGTTTACTAATCAGATAGCCAAGTCTACGTATTGGGCCATTTTTCTGAGAGGCAGTGTGGCTGGCCTGAATACGTTAAGACGTGGATCTGCCATCTTAGAGGCCTGGGTTCTATTCCCAGCTCTGCCTGAAATGGTCTTGTGCAACTTCTCAGTTAACTTGCTTGTAAAATAGAATACTTGAGTGCTGTCTGGGTTAGGGCGTGAGGCTTGGTGAGGTGCACAGAATTAGGGCTTGTCTATTCAAACAATTTCTACGGGGCAAGCTGGGGTGTGAGTATACTCTGCGCTAGCTTGCTGTGGTTTAACTTCTCATGTGCATCCTGCTGATATGTATTAACAGTTTGTTAGAGTGCTTTGAAGTCAGTGCTCTAATAAACTTAACATGTGCCAGCAGGGTACATGTGGACACCTACACTGTGGCAGGCTAGTGTGGAGTAGATTCACAACTCAGCTTGCTGTTGTCGAATTGTTCACGTAGACGAGCCCATAAACGGCATTCACAGCTAAGAAGATCAGAACTTGTCTCTAGCTGTTTGTTCTTTCACCCTAAACTACAGGTTATTTGGCTGGGCAGAGTGCCTGTGTGTGGAATATTTCTAGGCTTGGCAATCAGATGCCCCGATCAAACTGAAATACTGATTGTCCCACAAAATTCCAATACACTTGAGAGCTCGGTGGGAGGTTGCTTTTCATTTTCATTGTCTCATGAATTTGGAGAAGAATTTAAGGCATCTAAGTGAACTGGTTTCTCATAATGTGAATTAGTGAAGGTAAAATATTCTCTCCTTCATCTAGATATAGAAATAATGAATAGGCGGCAGTTCTGCACATACTTAAACATGTTGATTAGTTGTAGTGAACTGAGCGAGTTAGTTCAGGTTTGCAGAATTGGGTCCATGGAAAGGAACGGTGGCTTGGTAGTTAGGGTGTTGTCTTGGGAAACAAAAGATCAGTGTTCTGTTTCCAGCTCTATCAAGGACATTGTATTTAACCTTGAACAAGTCACTTGGGGCTTTAGTGGGAGCTACATTTTTGAAAATAATTTTAATTGGAATTTTAGGTGCACATTGCTTCTGAAAATCAGGTTAATCTTTCATGCCTCAGTTTCCCAGTTTATAAAAGGAGGATAATTTCCTACTTCACAGGGGTTTTATGGCTATATTCATTTTTTGTGGGGTGCTCAGATACTACCAAGAATGCTATGGAAAAATAAATAAATGTTGTAATAGTTTATAGAGAGAGTGACTATGTGAGATGAGAACAGTGCTCTCATCTCATAACTTAATACATTGACCTAAAGCAATGTCTACATATGGGATGATGAGGGAAGCATGATCCTGTAGTGTATGCTGAAAGTAGAAATTGATAAACAAATGGACTAATTTTAGAGAATGGGCTCGGTGATACTGTGTCTTATAGCAAAATCATATTACCCGGTGTATTTTATATATAAATAAAATGACTGTTCGATATTATGAATGTTTTGTGAAGAATATTCGCTAATGTTCATAATGTAGATGACTGTTCCTTTCAACTACTGCAGTGAATAGTTTCCTCTTACGGAGTGTTTGTCCAAAACTCTGACCCATAGTAGGTTAATTTATAAACTAGTGAGCATTTGAACCAAAGCACCAATCAATTGAACAGAAACTTGATAAAATTAAATCAATTTAAACCAAGAACTGCTTCCCAGACATCATCTTGTCTGTTTTATGAGGTGTGGATGCTTGGCCACATGGAGAGATGCAGCACTCGGCAGCAACAAAATTAGGCAAAGCATGTTTTAAGAACAGTTGATCTCGTAGGGTAGTTTTGCCTCATCAGCACAGTTCTAAGTGTTATCAGGGCATCTATGTGTTTAATAATTACTACTTCAGTCTCAACAAAACTGCTAAAATTCACAGTAAGTGAAGCAAAATTCATACAACCAGAGTTTATGAACCTGCTGTATACACATTTATTTCCAGCTAAAACGTGACTTGTCATGTGGTTTTATGTTTTTTAAAGTTAGGGGGCAGGAGTTGGTAGGGGGAGGAAATCACCAAAAAGCTGATAGCACAGCTCTAATCAGAGCCCTGTATGTTCCACAGCTATGTGGTCAAGGAAGTTGCTGTGGAATCTAACCCTGGCCTACCAATTGTAACAACTTTCATGTTTTTATGAGCACCCGTATTGATTAAACAGCAGATGAGCTCACAAAGATCATTCTGCTCTTTGTGATCTGAAGATGATTTGAATAAAATTGTGCAAAGGCGAAAGGCTAGTGTGCTGAAAACTGAGCCCCTGATTTGTTCGTTACAAAATTAAGATCAAGTATCTGCTCATTATATTGATGTGGTGCCAAAAAGAATTACCCATATTGAACACAGTTTCTAACTTGTAGAACTTAGTTGGAAGGCTGCCTAATGAGTTTCAAAACAAGTGGCTGCATGGGACATACATTTGCAAGGGGCACTACTATGAGCTGTGTGTTTATTTGACTCCCACAAATACCCATAGACCCTATAGCTTTCAATCTAAGGAGCATTATCTGCTGGCATTACATTTTTTTTTTTTAAACCACAGAAATCAGAATGACTTGCTTCCTATGCCATCAGATCAATAATGCTAATGTCCTCTGCTGTCACTGCGACATACACTGAGCTTCTGTTGGCATCTCTTCTTTAAAGCGAGAAGCTAAAGCTTTTATTTGCTTGAAAAATTCTCTCCTACCCCCTGACACCAGATGAGGCACTAGGTCATTTAATATCACTTGGAGCAAGAGAAGGTCCAGGCCATCCTTGCAAAGCTGTTAATTATGTTTAATGTAGCTGGTTGTTTATAATGTATACTAGATATTTGGTAGATAAGAGAATGGATTATTACTGTCTGGAAACTGATAGCTGCATGTAATTTAGCTCTTTTCATAATTCTTGTATGCAGATGTGGTATGTATCAACGTCTGTGTTTGGGTATATGTGATACTTTGTAATGGCTTCAGACATCTGTCAGATATTCCCACCGTGCTGTTTTTAAAGGATGCATCAATATGCTCCAAGCATTGCTATTTCTCTCACATCTTTGAAACTGTCCTCCAAAGATGGTCAGAATTAGGGCAGGCAAGGAGCAGCACTCCCTCCCCTTCCTTCGTGTGAACTATTAAAATAAATAAAGGGGGGAGGGGAAGAGTCCACTATCCTTCCTGTGGATAAGCTGTCCCCAAGCTTAGTGGTTCTATAGGCATCTGTCCAGAGGCTATGTCTCTCCTCCTCTCCTGAAACTCCTGGGGAGTGGGGTAATATGGGGAATAGCTAATAGACTGGGGCTATAGCAATATATTTGTGTATCTTTCTTGGAGCCAAAGCAGAGTGGTGTTTTTTCCCCACCTTCCTCCTGGCCAGCCCTCTCCCCTTCCCCTCCACAGAGGCACCAGAGTACCCCTTCCATACAGAGGAGGGATATCTGTCTATAGAGGACCTGTCACATGCAAATCTATTCGAACCCTGTCTGTTTGGGGAGAACAGCCTCTCTGCATAGCTACTATCCAATACGTAGTTGCCTTATCCCCCACTAGAACAAAAGGGGGAAATCAGGAGGTATAGTCTGCTTCCTGGGCTGCTCCTGGGAGAGCGCAACAACACAACACCCCTTCCTCTGCGCTCCTGGCAAAGCTGTGAGTTAGCCCACAATTTGCAGTGTATAACCTTCCTTAAAGTTCACGGTTGACTGGGTGGATAGTGCTTAATATGCCTTATCTTTGTAGGTTTAAATATGTACCTTAAATATGTACATGAAGCTATTAAGGGGAAAAACTGAAGGGCCTCAAAGACTTTCCATCGCTTCGTATTTGTGAAAGAGGCCTGTCTAAGCAGGCATAAAATACAATCATATGTACATAGGTGTTTGCGTATACCATTTCCCCTTCTAGAGTAGTCCAGTACAGATTAATCTTTATTTATGTTTACCTCTACACAATAGTCATTCACGTGGATTGAATTGAAATGTGACAATAAAAAGTAGTGACAGGTTATACCCCGGTGCAGCTTTTTTTCCTCCTGGTACCAATCTTTGAAGAATGGAAAACAAATTGTTCTTACTAGTTGTGCTTACAGGTACATTTAAATGAAATCTATGCAGAGTGCTTACAACTGAGCAGGGGTTCTTCAGAGCACAGCTGGGTGACAGAGTAGGTAGAATATCAGCCTCATTACTCTTGGTTGTACAAGTCTGCTGTCCGGTAGCCTTAGGCATACTGTGATTACAGTATGCAGCTAGACACCTGCATGAAGTTCCAAACTCCACAAGAATGCAGGCTTGAATCCTGTGATGTTGTTTATATCGAGTGTGTAGAAGTGGTAAACTACTGTTGTGCTTGTGAATGTGCTGAAAATTGATCCATCAACCAAAAGCTGCCTTTTAGTACCCACTAATTTTGTTCACCCTCTCAAAAATATTAATATTCATGAAAATCCCTACAACCAAGTGTGTGATGAGTTTCTGTGGGAACCTATTTGAGTACTGACCATGTTTTTAAATCTTTCAAAAAGCATTTTCAGCCTCACTTACTCATTTCTGCCTCTCTTGTTTTGTTTCTCCTCAGTGAAGCTGTGGTCTACCAACCTGGATAATTCAGTTGCAAGTATTGAGGCCAAGGCTAATGTGTGTTGTGTCAAATTCAGCCCCTCTTCTAGATACCATCTGGCTTTTGGCTGTGCAGGTAGGTAACCAGTGTGTTTTATAGAGGAACAGAAGGGGTAGGGAAAGAGCAGAATTCCTCAAGTTTCTGACTATTCCTATTTGCAACCAAACAAGATACCCCTCTGAGGCCAGATTCTTCAAAAGACTCCTGGGCCAGATTTTCAATTGCTCAGATCTCACAACTGGGGTTGGATTTCTACAAGTGTTTTGTGCCCAGCAGGCTGCCATTTTGACACTGAAGTGACAAGCTTTTTGAAAATCTGCTCAATAATTTTGATACTTAAATGGAAGCGGAGATCTCTTGGAAAGTCTGACCTATGAAGAAACTAAGGCCTTCTGTACAGGGCCAATTAGACCATGGCACGCTGGGCAGTGAATCTGCCTTGCAGTAGCCAGCTGCCACCTAATTATCTATGTGCACCTGCGGATGTGTTAACAGCTTGTTAATGTGCTTTGAGCTAGTCCCATCTAAGAGGACTAGATCACAGTGCTCCAACAAACTCTTAGCATGCATCAGCAGGCAGCACATGGACAGTTAGGTGGCGGCAGGCTAATGTGAGGTAGATTCCTACCTCAGCTTGCTGTTATGTAATGGCTAGTCTACACAAACACTAAGCCACTATGAGAAACTAATATCCCCCAGTCTTGAGAGAGTTTATTACACTTAATTATTTTGTATTTCTTGCCTGATAAATAGTTGCAGATATGTATCACTGTATGTGAGGCTCTGTAAATAATACAGAACTAGGGGTGCAGTTGTGGTTGCACCTCAGATGCCCTGTGAGGCATAGGTTTAATGTAAGCATCCAACATCTGGAGTTTTACTCTCTTCCAACCACTACCATTCTCCTGTTTCTGGTCCTCTGGGCCAAAAGGGGGATCTTGGCTAACTGAGACTTTATAGTGGCAACACTGTGGGCAGGAAATGACATTGATTTAAAATAGTTTAAGTTGATGACCTTACTAGAACTTCAAAACAGATGTAGTTTTGAGGAGTGTGTAAACCTAATTTTATTATTGTACCTGGAAATGGCTGAAAACAACATGCAGTGCCCCCAACTGTTTCATTGGCATAAAAATAACTCTACATTTCCTTCCTTCCTTGTGGTTTTAATGCACTTGTAACAAGAATTTCCGATGTTTTGTACACTCTGAACTTTTGGAGATATTTAAATACCAGGTTTTTATCAACAGTTTGCCATCTCATTAAAAATTCACAATTCCAGGCAGGCTTTGCTTAGATTGTGACTCTTAAGAAGGAAAAAAAAAAATTGAATTTTTGATGCGCTGCAAAAATGGATGGAAGTTGGAGTGTGTAAATTATTGATTTGTTTGATAAAGGTAATCTCGCAGGTTTAGTAAACTACATGCAAAAATAGAATTGAATTACAATATTAATCAGCAATATTAGAATGTAAAGGATTCTTTATGAAAGAGATTAGGGAAATGAGTGCAAGAATTACCACTGACAAATGGAACAGCTGCGAATAAAATATAGGTGTAAAAGACATCAAGCACCAGCATTTTTTCCTGTTAAATCAGATAACCATGATTGCCATTTATCTAAAATGCACTGGGGCCTAAACTTACAAAGCACAGATGAAAACTAGATCAAAATCTAGGAAAAATGTTAATACTGCAAGATGTGGCATTAAAGTAGTTTAAGCTGTTCCATAAGCCATACTGGACTTTCATCCTACGAGCAAGATTGGCTTAAGAGGCAGTAATGTGTTGGAATTATTTGGAGATTTTTAAATAACTCTGCATTTTGAGAGTAGCAGAAAGGTTTGACTAAAATGCTGTGGAGCAAAATGGCATTAATAATGGGGAAAAGTAGCTGAGGGTGGGGAAGGTATAAGTTGAGATCGATGTGTCAAATTCTGCTTGGTACTTGGGGGAGTTGTCTATTAATCCAAGTTAAAATGGATATCTGGCCACTTAATGATTTGCTATAAGAATCTTGTGGAGGCACTGAAATGATGGGAATGACTTGCCCATAAAAGCACTTCTGATGGATCTTTCAGTCATCAACTTGTATGAAAATAATTGATGGAATAGATGACAGAATAGAATAATTTAATAAGTTAAGGAACCCATTTTTAAACTTTACAGTGAAACAACGTTAAGTGCAGAAATGGGGTGTGCATACAGTTCATTGTATTGGGTAGGCAAAGGGATAGTTATTTTTTTTTTCATATTTCCCTTGCATATACCAATTTCAAATAATTTTATAATGCTTCTACATTTCCTTCCTTCTAAAATAAATAAAATTTGTGTTATAAATGTAACCGTTTTAGAGCTGCTTTTAGGCTGTAAAACTAATAAGGGAATAATTAAAAAGGCCTTCAAGAGAGCAGTATTGGAGATGAAACCCCCTTTGAAAGAAATGGCAGATCAAAAACATACAATCCCATTTTGCCATCACTCTCCGCACCCTGTGGGAACCTAAGACTGACTGTAAAACACACTCATTGACTGAGAGCTAAAGTAATGGGCTACCATTATGTAAAATACAGCATCTCTCTCTTCAACCCCATGTACATATCCCCTTCCCATGGGGGGGAGGGATAGCTCAGTGGTTTGAGCATTGGCCTGCTAAACCCAGGGTTGTGAGTTCAATCCTTGAGGGGGCCACTTGGGGATCTGGGGCAAAAATCAGTACTTGGTCCTGCTAGTGAAGGCAGGGGGCTGGACTCGATGACCTTTCAAGGTCCCTTCCAGTTCTAGGAGATGGGATATCTCCATTTATTTATTTATTTATTTATTTATTTTACATTCATGGCAGGTTTTTTTTCCTGTTAGGTAAATTGATGTTTGTTACCTTTCAATGGTATAATTAATTAATTTGTAACAAAATAGTCAATACTTTATGGTATTACACATGCAGTAGAATTTTGTACAGTATTCTAAAATTATATGAGCAGAAATCCTACTCCAGGACTCACATTCCATTACTTTTCCTCTGATACTTTTTTGTTTGCAATGCCTCACACAGGGAGGGGGGGAAATTAGGCACCTTACAGGACTGAGAGCTCATGTAACAGCCAATTATGCATCTGTTAAACATGAAACATAGCGTGCCTCTATATACCAACTTCATGAACTCAGATCATGAAATTAGAGCAGCAGTTCTCAGGCTTCAAGAGTCCGCATCCCATATCTAAAACTCCAGAGTACTTTGCAATAGCACCTTTATGATTTTAATCAGTGTAGTTATGATGGATCCTTCTACTAGTGATATACTAGTGGGGTTTTCTAACCCACCCGGTACCAGCGATATGCATACCACAGTTTGAGAACAACTGAATTAGAACGTTTTCAGGAGAAGAGCAAAGGTTTGTGTGGTGACAGAGCTTCATGCTTGATACTGGAGACATAAATGGTTGAAGCAAATTATAAGACCAATGTGGTGTGGAGCACGTTTTCAATTCTCTTCATGTATGCTGAGTAGATTATAGGCTGACGACTCTATGGGGGGGAACGTTAAGGTAGTTTAGATCCCTTGTTTGCAAAGTACAATCTTCACTATATTTCTTGGAATTTGTGTTTAGCATCAACTTTTGTGAAAGCTACCTAGTCCTTGTTTGAGGTGCATATTACTTGCAATCCAATGTATTCTTAATAAAGTCTGGTGTGGGGGCATACAGAAAGGAAACTTGCACTCATGTGCTTTGTGTATATGCTATCTGTATCGATCACCAAATAAAAGGAATGTACTGAAGTACTGAGGTGATTTGATTCTGGTCAGAGGCCAGACAGCAAACTTTTTGGCACAGTCACTGTGAATTAGGGCTCTCTGCTCTAATAGCTTTGGCTACTGTTTACTTACTGATAAAACTCTGCTGACTCTGCTACTCTGCCCATTGTAGTTCATATCATACAATTCCTTTTGATGCAGAACAATCCTTTGTATTGAGCTCTTGTCCTGGCTCTCTCCCTTAATTGGTGACAAGAGAAGAAAATAGAAGCAGATGACTTAATGGTCATTTCTAAAAGGACGACATGTGGTCTGGTAGGCAGAACTATGCACTGAGAGTCAGAACAGAGTGTGGCTCTGTCACTTGTGCACTAGACTCTGATGCCCCCTGTGCCTCATTTTATCTAGTGGGAATAATAGCTACAGGAAAGGGGTGTTGTGGGACCCAGCAGGCTGTACCGATTTTGAGATATCTTTGATGAAAGGTGTTATATAATTATATTCCATAAATATAGAATATTTACTTACAAGCACTTGTGCTTCCATATCAAGTATTGAACTACATTCACATTAGGTGCCCTGGAGAAGTACATGTGGCTCACAACTGGCTAATGCTGATGTGATTTGTTGTTGTTGTGTTCGTTGGATTGTTGATTCTCTGAAAGCATCATCTAAAGCTCATTTTGACAAGATAAACTAGAACAAACTCTAACAAAGAGAGGGAATCTGCTTGATATAGGACTTGGGTTTCAGATTTATGAAATATATCTCTTAAAAGCACAGCCTCACCATGGTGGAGGGAGGAGGTAAGAAACTGTTTAACTGCAACCTGACAGGATCTGCCATAGGGGAAAGGGCATTTAAAGAGGGAAAGATCCAAGCTCTCTGATTTTAATAAAATATTCTATTTGCATGCTTACTAAGTTGAAACATTCTGCAGTATAAACTGTAACCACTGCCAAATACAAAATACAAGTAATTTTGTCATCTCTTCCTCTTTTTTAAAAAAAAAATACTATTTTTTTATCCTGAAATTAGTGATTTAAATCATGACCAAAGTTGTTGTTCTGCCCCAGCAGTAGCACACTGATGCCTTCTGCCCATATATTTTCCAGAAGCACATCTTAGAAAAACAAGTTAACTGAAACTGTATGCAATTTGCAACTAGATTATTGTTCAGCTTGTCCAGTTCCACTGCGGCTAGGCTGTCTGTTAACTTCGGCGAGCTAAATATAGCTGATAGCATGGTGAGAATAAAATAGTGCTGTAATGCTGTTAACAGCTACCATTGACCCTTTATTTCCCATATATAGTATAGAGATCAAGCCATCAAAATTCCCTGATTCCTAGCTCTTGACACTAGAATGGTCTCCTGTTGACATTATTATGTATTTGTATTACCCTTGTGCCTAAGAGTCTTAACCATGAGCCACAATCCCATTGTGCTGGGTGCTTTACAAATACAGAACAAAGACAGCTCCTTGGAGGAATAGGTTTACAATCGAAGATTAGGTAACACGTGGACACAGGTGAATGAGATTACAAGGAAACAATCAGACAGTTCTTGGTCAGCATGATCGGTAGTGGTCTCAGCCCACCAACAGCCTAGCAGTAAGACTCACAGACTGTAGCCATCAGCAGGTCTCTCACCTTTTTGTCCTATCCATTTGTAGTTTCTTGCCCTTCTCCTCCATTCCTCTCACCTCACAATGATACTGGACTTGAACACTTCCCAGGAAGAACCTTTCCTTTAAAGTCCCCTCTACCCTATACCAACAGATAGGATTTTACACAACATGTAGAAAACAGGTTTCTTAGCAGTGCAATCCAATGAGGACTCCCTTTCCTACAAAAATCGATAAACCATCCTGCATTTTCTCAGCCCCTTTCTCTGCACCCCCTCTCCCTTCTCACTTATTCTGAATACACAGCATGGCCTTTTTAAAAAACAAACAACAACAAAAACACTACAACTCTTGCATCTTAAACTGCTGTGTTCTGCTCCTTCTCTCATTCAATTATATGGTGAAATGGCACAGGGGAAGGAATGTTTGTATTTAACTCTTTTTAGTGCCTCTAGTCAAAAATTTCCAAAGCAACATTTTCACGGCATTTTTGTTCCTATTACCAGGCATGAAGAATTGGTTTATGCAATAGTTGTCCAAATGGGATGATATTAAAAGTGAATTTTGTTATCCTGCGTGTTTATCAAATGCATGTTTTTTTTCCCCCGCTGCATCATGTGCAAGATTGCTTTCCGAGGAAATTGAGTCTAAATCCATAGTAGAGCTATTTAAATCCAGGATGTTCTTAATACAAAATGCACAACTATAACTCTTCAGAGTCCATATGAAAGAGCTGGTAGCA
This sequence comes from Trachemys scripta elegans, assembly GCF_013100865.1. NCBI lineage: Eukaryota > Metazoa > Chordata > Testudines > Emydidae > Trachemys > Trachemys scripta. Next base: position 49,993,912 of record NC_048305.1, on the reverse strand, counting down.
TACTAGCACCTGCATGTTCATAGGGTTATACGTGAGCTTAAACTAAGAACCCCTTTTTCGCTTATGCAAAGGTGCTCCCCTCCCTTTCTATGTTTTCTGGGGGAAGAGGGCTGTCTGTTTATTGTCCATTCTCTACATATCTACTCTATGGTCACCATAGTATCTGAGCAACTCAGAACATTAAGTTCATACTTGCAGCATCCCTGTGAGGTAGGAAAGTATTATCCCATTTTAGAGATGGGAAACTGAGGCACAAAAAGATGAAGTGACTTTCCCTAGGTTGTAGCAGAGCTAAGATTTGAACCCAGATCTCCCACTTTGCATTAACCACAAGATCATTATCTCCTTCTTTAGGTTTTTAAGGGGTGTCAGGTAGCCAGTCCTCTCTTTTAGGGTCTTTAGAGGGCCCCATAATCCAGAGATCAGTTTCCTAGGGAGCTGAAAAGTAGGAGGAAACTAATCACTGGGATTCTCTAGTAACTGCATATTAGGGATTGTGGCATCTGCCTCATGCCTAGAGAGAGCCACTTTTAAAATTGAGCTTTCCCAAATGTAGTAAAATTGTTGTAAGCTGTGTAGTACTCTGAAAACGTACATGCTTGAAATGCCTTCAGAACACCTTGATTTTTCTAAACTCGAGCAACTTCACCTTATTAGGTTTTTATTTGCTTGTTCATGTTTGTCAGGTTGCTGTTGTGCTGAACAGAATAGATGAGCTAGGACTAGAAGAGTACTTTAGTGACTAACGTTCAGGATAGGAGGGCCTGTCACAGTATGGAAGGCCTCTGCAGGGAACGGAAAGCAGTCAACATTCGTCAGTATCCCACAAATTCAGGATACTTGCAAACTTTGAATAATATAGCCTTAAATTCTTAAATTTATAAATCAAATGAACACTTATCCAGTGGTGGTGATGTATAACTGAAGATGCAGGATGCCAGGCCAGTGATAATGGCTCATGTTAGAACATGCAAGACTCACGTTGCTATGCCAGTAGTTTTGTTTTCATTTACAAGTATTCTCCTATCTCTTCCTGAAGACCTCCATCCTATAAACAAAAAGCCCTGATGCACTTCTAGTTCAGGACCACATCTGGCTGCTTCAGCAGCCTTGAATGAAGCTGATAATGCACTGTATGTCCAGGACAGACCACTTCTTGGACCATCCATATCCAGTGGAATATTGATTACCACAATAAGTGGAGCACTGACTTTCTCCAATGTCATGTTGTAAAACCAGTCTTTCAGGCTGCTTTAGATTTGTGTGCTTCGACTGCTTTGTGTCACTTCCAGCTATTAATGGAGGAGCAATGTGATATTAATGACCCAGAAGATAGATTGGGATTTTTCTAAGAGACGGTGAAGGCTTTTCAGTTAAAGAAAGTTCTTACCTTAATAGGCTCTCACTGGTAAGTACTTAGCTATATTGAAAACCTAAATTGATTCCCAAAGCATCTATTGTGAGCAGACATATATGGTATGTTTGGGGTGGGAGTAGGTTGATAGGTTGGAGTTGAGGTGCAAGTCACCTTTTTCTGTGAATTTATGGAGAGATTTCTCAAAGGCACAAAGGACAGTAAAGCACTGAGCTCACTTGGAAAGTCCCAAACTGGTGACATTGTAGACTGAACTCTTCATCTGCAGAATAGGTATGGATGGGGATGTACAGAGTTTTCCCATCACTGTACATCAGCCTTGTCCTGTAGGGGTTGTTCTTTTGGGGTGTTCAGTTTCTGCACCGAGTCTTTAGTCTCTGAAACCACCAACAAGCATACCAGTTTTGGTGGTGGGTTAGGTAAGTGGACTCTTGTCCTCTTGGAAACCGAAACTAACTCATTCCACTGAGGTGATCAAACAGCCAACAGATGAAACCCTAGTACCACATTTGTTCTTATTTTCGTTGAAGGAATCCTCATTGTTTCTTCACCCTTTCCTTGAAGGATACAGAGAGTCCAGATTCTGTTGGTTTGAGGGAAATCTGTGTTTTTTCTGAAAGTGTGTGGTTTCACCTAAATCTGCCTTGAATATTTTAACATATTGCTTACTCTTAAAAGTAAACTGGGTCCATTTTTCTTAGCACAGTGTTCTGAAAGTTTCAATATTTAGTAGTCTTCCCCTCATATAAATTGTAGAATGTACTTTATTATTACGTTTCTACTTACTTTCAACTGCCATTTTACACCTACTGCTGCCTTGACACGCACTTGCTGAAAATCTTTTTATGGCACCAATAGTGTCACAATCCATGGTGCTAAATTATAAACCATGAGTTGCAGCCAAACTGGACTATCTTGTATTTATAGCAAAACTGGTTCATTTGTAGCCAGCACTTCAAATGAAGACCACCAAGGAGAAGCCCAAATGGTGTAGGAAATAGCATTGATGATGCGGACGATGAATCTTACCATGGTCAGTACCAAATCAGTTTCCCACATTGTTGAAGGTAGTGACCTCTTGTGATCATTAGATCCTTAAGAACTCTTCAGAAGAGTAGAGTAGTTAAAAGTTTGCGTAATTATGTTCCTCCTAGTTTAAACAAAAAACACCCCCTTCCCCCCCCACACACTAATTTCAGCTGGATAAAGTGTTTATTTCTCATACCTGTTGTGTTTACAGTGTTATATCTGTGTTGTTCCCAGGATAAGACAAGGTAGGTGAGGTAATACCTTTTATTGGACCAATTTCTGTTGGTGGAAGGGACAAGCTTTTGAGCTTCACAGAGTTCTTAATCAGGTTTGGAGAAGGTAATTAGACTATCCAAACTAAAATGCACAATGAGACAGATCCTGAAGTATAAAGGGTTCACACACAACTATTGTATAACCGTTTGGAGAAATGTTGAACAGTTGCTAGATTTCATCCCAGAAGTGGCTGCTCTTCAGTAGCGGGTGAAATGATAAAATCAGTTTGAAAAGTTTCATTTGATTATCCAGAGAAAAGGATAAATCTGTCATTAGCAGAAATTGATGTGTTAATTGTTTTGCTCTTTTCCTGAACATTTTTTTACAACTTAGTTGAAGTCATTTAGTCATTGTCACAAAATTATTCAAATTAAAATTGAAATGAACCTTGTAATTCAAGAATAGAAAAGTCAAGTTCAGATTAATCTTTTCCAAATTGCTGTCACAACCAGCTATTGCTGTATCCCTTAGAGAGAAGAATGCTTTTCTACTTTAGGAGTTCCCAAGGCAGCAGTTTCGTTTGGGAGTCTTCCAGCAATTTACTCAAAGGAATTGCTTGATGGAATGGCACCTTCTGTAATGCTTCAACACATCATATATTTAGTATCATAATACTATGCTGTATAGCCTGCTGCTTAGACCCAAATTTACTCCTCCAGTTCCTTATTCAGGTGCAGTACCCATTTAGGCGTTTTTAATGTGTACCATTTGCTGCATTTCACTGAAGCTTAGCGCAGATCTAGTAAAGCCTGTGGCCCCTGAGTGTGCAATATGCTGATGCTAGAGTTGGTTTACTTCAGATTATATCTATATTTTATAGAGATTTTTATCATTATCTGAGCACTTAAGCATAGTAAGAATTCTAAGGGAAGATGATTCTACTAGAATTCCACACTAAAAGCTGCATTGAGAACATTTCCCGAAAGTTACATGGTTAGGCAGCCAGATATCAGGAAATGTCAAAACTAAGGTTACATGTGCAACTGTAAATCTGCCCCCTCGTATATGCTTTGATAGAATCTAATTACTGTACATTGCAGACTGTCTTCAATTGTTTTACCTTACATAAATGTGTACTATCTTGGTAACATTTTTTTTCTTGTACGTGAGCTTGTACATTGGGGCCATGCCTGCACAGTGGATGCCCTTGTGCCTCCCTCTCCAAGGACATAAAAGGTAGAGCGGGCAAAACCATTACTCGGTTTCTTCTTACCTTCCATGACTGAGAAATGGAGCCCCTGCAGTTTCCTCTTTGTACACTGTGCGGTTTTGATACCATTGTGTGTGGGTAGTAAAGCAATCGTCGTTTCTCCCTCATTTTTTCCACTCCAGTTGGCTAGATATTAAAAAACCTCTTATTTGTTAGTGACTTCCCTGGTACTGGGATTTACTGCTACCCCAAAACAAGTCCCTGGGATTCAAAAGTTGGCCCTTCTATTATGCAGCTGTTCCACTTAATGACGGTGCCTCTTTTGCCTTTGAGAGAGGCATATCTCTGTTAGATACTCAATCTGTTGCTGCATCTTCAAGAGGATACAGGTAGAGCGAGGTTTGTCTTAAACTCTTTCTCCTGGAGAGCTCAATGAGACCTTCCCTGTTGTTTGTGGAACAAGCTCCCTTCCCCTCCCTTCTTCAGGGACCCCTCTCGTGAGTTATTAATATGTAGCAGCTCGTATAAGATGACAAGGGATCCAAGAATCGAACTGTGATGACTGACACATCTTGAAAAAGATCAGTGCTGCAAGTGAACAATTCCATTCTCGTATCAGAGGGGTAGCCGTGTTAGTCTGAATCTGTAAAAAGCAACAGAGGGTCCTGTGGCACCTTTAAGACTAACAGAAGTATTGGGAGCATAAGCTCCCAACGATGATGCAAGTCATCTGAAGAAGTGAGGTTCTTACCCACGAAAGCTTATGCTCCCAATACTTCTGTTAGTCTTAAAGGTGCCACAGGACCCTCAGTTCCATTCACCTAATCCTATGTCTCTTCACCATGCTAAGTCTCAGGATCAACAAAGAAAACTCATCAGTTTATCCAGACCAGAGAATGGAGTTCATGGGGGGCTGTATAGATTCCACATCAGCCAGAGTTTATCTACCTCAGGAGATATTCAAGACTATGGTAGACCTAATCAACCAACTACAGGCTCAACCACCCTGTCAAGAAAAATTATCATTATGCTGCTTAGAATTCAGAGAGGACAATATATCTAAGCATAAGCAAGGGATCCCAAAGCTGCTGAGTTTTGGTTAGCCCTAAAGAACATACAAAGTGTGCATATGCAGCAGCTACTTCTTTTGGAACCTAAATCAGTAACTCATTAGTGTGCGTATATTTATCTGCTTTAACCTTGTAAATAACTCCTTTCTTTTTTGTAGTTAATCTTTAGTTAGTTTATTACAGAAGATATCTAACCTACAGTTAACCTGGGGCAAGTGATTGGTCCTTTCGGGACTGGTAGTAATCTGAATATTGTGATTTTTTTTGGTATAAGGGACCATCTGTCACAAAGGCAGGCTTGCATGGGTGGCAAGATAGACCGGAGTGTCTAAAGGGGACTGTCTAAGACTCCACGTTACAGTTCTTGAAGAGTTCACACTTGATACTTGGTTGATGAAATCTAATTATAGAACATGAAACCAGTTTGGGGTTTGTGCCCTAGTTTGTAACAATCTGCCCTTCGGTTTGCACCCACGTTTGTGAGCCACTCCAGACAGCCTGACTGTCTATCTGACAAGAAACCAATCTTTGAATTACCTTTTTACATGAGAATCTGCTGCAGATCCAGCTCTTTAGAGTTACAAAGGTCAAAAATTCACAAGAATTCCACACAAAAAACCCTACATTTCTTTCCCCTCCCCATCTGAGCCTTTGCCCCACCAGATTAAGATCTCTAATACAGTATGTCTGCCTTCCCTCTTAATATGAGAAGTTATTTAGTGCAGATTTTATGGGCTGCTGTGTCAAAAGCTTTAGACAAAGTCAATAAAAAATGTCCCCAGTGGGCAAAGACCATTATCCATAGCCTGATGAATGTCATTTGTAACCTCTAGCCATAGGGAGCCTATCGAATGTGAAGGTTAAAAACCAGTCTGGCAGTTCCCATCAAGGCTGTTGTTCCCTTTATCTACTCAGCAAAGGGAGATACAGCTATCTAATGAAATGCTAATGTTAAGGCACACTTTAAAAAATGCAGTGAATTTGGTGCTAGTGAAAGAAACGAAAACCACTGAATGAAGCAAGGCATGTGGTGCAGGCAAGTGCTGTGCAGTTATCCCCACAGAGTTCTGTCAAAGAACAAAACTGCTAGGCTGTAACACCCTGCTGTCCTGGTCATGAGCTTCTCGGGAGCAGTGTGCCAGTTGTTAGCTCTGATGGTGCTGCCAAGGATTCAGTGGCCAGACTTATTTAATGTAACTCAATCATATTGAAAACTCTGGCAATTCTATGGTTTCCTCAGTTGTTACATTTCCAGACCTAGGCAACAGGGAAAATAAATCCAAAGAAACCTTGAGTTACACAGCTCTTATATGGACTTTGGGCTGTCAGTTACCAGCACAGCACCTGGGAGAGTCAGCCTGCAGGGAAAACTTGCATTGGTTGTGTTATCTCACTTTAATGCCCCTTATTGGGTAACCATTGTTAAGCAGGTGGGGCAACCACTCCGAAACAATACTTAAGAGCTCATTGGACTATGGGTTTGATGTTTGTGAAACTGGTCAATATATAGACAAGGGACATAAGAAATGCACAGTGAGCCCAATATACCAAGTCATTTCAGGCGCACTCGTGAAATAAAGAACAAGAACGTTGTTCCAGTTCACTGCTGTATCACTAGAGTTTTACTTCAAGAAAAGATTGCTAGGAGTCCCATAAGGTGAAAGAAAATGATTATTCACAGGGACACTGTTTTCTTAATACAAAGTGAGGAAACTCAGTGTAAAAATAAAAGTAAAATACAGCAGATAAATAAGTTTCCTGTTTTTAGTTGCAGAAAATAAGTTCTTGTATTTCTGACAGTTTCTGCTAGTACAGGAGAAGGCAGCTTGGACATTAATGTGCTTTCATAAACATTAAGTGATGCATGTAATGAAGATGGCTATGCTGGAGTAAAATTTCTTGTACTGTTGTCCTAAGGAGAAGGCAGAGCTTGGAGAAATGAAAGGTGCATATCTGAGCTCTCCCAGTGCCATTGGTGGCTCCTAGTAATTATATCTGTACAGGCAGACATTGGTGTAATGTAGTTTTCTCTCTGTTCTCTCTTGTCATGTTGCAAGGGGAAAATAGCATGGTGTGTTTGTTTAAAAAGTTTAATCTGTTCCTCCTCCTCCTCAGTATAAGTGTTCTGTTTAATACTATCCCTGTTAAAAAGCCCTTTGCTTCCCAACGACATTGAACTCAGCTTTAATTACCTTTGCCACAATGCTCGAAACTCCTGGCTCTCAAGGAACGTGTCGATATTGGTGATGGTAAATTGGCTTAACTATGTCATCTTTCTCATCGGATTCTCACATTACTTTTCTTTGCAGTTCTTCAGTCTCCTGAATAGCAACCTCATACCAATTCAGATCATCTCCTTAAAATTGAAGGTATTAAGTATGTACCAATGTTGTAGGTACCTGGAGTGCGCCAGCAGGGTTCACCAGGGGCAGTTAGAGCGCAACAGGAAGCTTGTGGTTTGAGCAATGAATCCAATGTCCCAATCCACTGACAGTCACTGAGACTTGCCTCCTATTAGACCCTCACTGTGCAGTCTGCTGGCGAGAAGAAGCCAAAGGGGCAGGCGGAGGTAGCAGCAGGGGAGAGAGGGAACGCGACAAAGGAGAAGGATCATCCCAGTAAGAAGGGTCAGGTCCTAGGACTCACCAAGTTAATTAAGGGTCCTAGGTGACCTAAGAAGGCATCTTTTCTAGGACCAGGCCTCCCCTTCTCTCTGAATGGGCATCGGAGGTCAGGGTCCTGGTTTCTACCGGGGAAAGAAGAGGTCCAAGCAGCTTCCCTAATTGCTCCCTAATTTTTTTCATAAATATCCCTACAAGTCTCAGAGTAGTATTGGTATCTCTCTTAAAATAATAATAAATAATTAATGGAGATATCCCATCTCCTAGAACTGGAAGGGACCTTGAAAGGTCATTGAGTCCAGCCCCCTGCCTTCGCTAGCAGGACCAAGTACTGATTTTGCCCCAGATCCCCAAGTGGCCCCCTCAAGGATTGAACTCACAACCCTGGGTTTAGCAGGCCAATGCTCAAACCACTGAGTTATCCCTCCCCCCCGCTCTTCTTTTAAGGTTCTGTTTTTAGTAGCAACTGCCTTTGCTTGTCAGGTTTCTGAGATAGCAGCCCTTGCTTACATGTCCCCTATTTAGGTTTCCATCAAGACAAAGGTGTCTTGCATACTATGTCATCTTCAATGTATTATTGATTTTTTTTATCAGAATCAGGAGATGGCTCTACTTCTCTTATTCCTTTTTCTTGTCAGTAACATTAGGGAGGAAGCTTCAAAAAAGCTGTCAGAGGGCCATGAAATTATATGTCCCCTCATTTTTGTTGCTATTTTTATTCCAGCCAGGGATGTTACCTCTAAGCATTTAAGTTTCCCTTTTTTATCAAGCAATATGGCGTCCATGCTAGGCCTGCTTGCTAACGTGAGTCTTTGGCCAACTTGTGTTGATGTTCAAATTCTGCTAGTCCATCATTTTGTGCCTGTTCAGCAAAAATCCGTTAAATTTGACCAAGCTTTCCCCTGGGGGGATTACAACCATTTTCTGTCTCAGCTTTCTCAACTCTTCAGATTTGACAGTGGCATGACTGCGTACCCACTGGTTTTATCACCAAGTAAAATTTGTTCAGACATGCTCTGTATCACTTCAGGTTTCTGCTTCTCAGTTGTGTGTGTGCTGGGCAGTCATGTCCGGATTTATTCTGGAGCAGCAAAAAGGTAGCATTAATTACATAAGCGTCTGCAGATAAATGTCTAAATATACTTGATTGGATTTCAACACATACAGCCTCTCTGGAACAATGAGCACTTCTCTTGGTACCTCTGAAATCAATACCTCTTAAAAGAACAGAGTGAAAATGCAAGAAATGTTAACTCCCCTATCCTGCCTTCTACACATCTGACATCTGTGACTTTATTGTTGCTCTCTCCCATGATAATATGACCTGGGGGGAGCAGAGCTGACTTACTTAGACTAGGTCTCCCTTGCCTCTGATTTGAAATAATTTAAAACAGCTGACCCAACAATAGACAAAAAAGGTCAGGCTTCCCCAAATATCTCTAGTGGTTGCTGCTTTCATATTATCTCTCAATGGAATGAAACCAGACACCCAGTGTCCAAACTTGAAATTCAGTGGAGGAGACTTATACAAATAGACAGATTTAAAGAGACAATAATCAGACTGCCCTGCCTGGGTACCAAATAAATAAAGCTGAGTTTTAGTACCATAGAATACTCCTAGATTAATGTTTTCCAGACACTCCATATTACCTCCACCTCTTATGAAAAGAATTCCGGTGCAGTGACCACTTTTTTTTTTCCCTGCACACCAGTTACCATAAACAAAATGCAGCCTACCACCTCCAGTCACCTCTGAAGGGACTCTGAGCTGATGGATTGCCATATATGCGTTTTGGGCACTTTCCTCCAATCCACATATTCTAATTACCTGTACACAACAGACTGGGAAGGTGGGGTGGGGTGTGGGAGCATATGGTATAATAAAAGCCCCATTTACTTATAATCAGAAAAGCAGAGGTTCAAAATATTAATATCTGCTAGGAAAGGCATTGTGATGCTATACTGTGGGTTGCAAATGAAACTTATACCAGAGGGGTCAACCAGCCCATGGGCTGGTTCTTCCTCACTTGGGGTAATTATCAAGGCCCCGACCTAATTATGACCTTAATCTTAAAGGGTGCTAATCCTCAATTCCAAATAATGAGTGTCAAATTTAAATCTATCTTTAGGTGCCCAATTGCTATTGTGTGTAAATTGAGTAATGTGCAAGTGAGCAAATAAAGAGCAGATAGGTAGTACTCCACTGATTGAAGCAGAACACAGCAATATTTTCTCTAACTAAAAGTTACCACATAAGAGCTATATTCTGTCTCTGACCAAACTTCAGTTGTTTCAGTGCTGTGAATCCAGAGCCATGTATGGCCCTACCTTTGTAGATCCAGACCATAGTTAAAAATGTAATGTGGTTCTTGCATAGAATGAAATTGGCAACCAGATGCAAGAGTGGAGCAAATCACAGTCCAAAGAGTGCTTTGAGAACAGAGAGATGCTAACAGACCAGTTACTTCATACTTCAAGCACATTAAGGCAGTTGCCTAGAGCATGAACTAAAACACTATACTGTTGACCCACCATACATGAAAATTGCAGCTAACTTTGCTCCGCTCCAAACTTCTGCTACTTGCATACTACCTCATATCCTATCCTACTTCTCTCTCCACAAACCTATTTTCTTGAATTTGACAATTCACCTGTCCGACTTCACGTACGCCAAGCAGCGCACAACCTATATTTCTAACTGCCGACTTAATATATACTTAACTGTAAAGAATTCAAGAAGCAATAAGCAATTGTTTATTTAAAGTGGATTTATAATGTGCATAAAAATTTGAAAAGAATGTAATTTGAATTCTTCCTATGTTTCCAGAAATGGCAGACTGAGAGGAAAGGCTTGCAATTGTCCAATGTTTAGTTAATGCTGTATTAGAAGTGCTAATGGTGGAAGTGATAAAGTAGTTGATGTGGAAAGTGAGCATTACCTAGAGTTTCTGGATGGCTGGATAGATCAATTGTTCTAGCCTTCCGTTCGTGTGTATCACTACTCTAGATGTTCCAGAATCCAGGGAAATGTACAAAACTGCTCATACATTACCCATTCTTCTCTAACCCATATTACAAAAGAAACTGCTTCTAAGGTCACCACTGATTGATAAATATCATGCACTTTGTGGTGAGAAGCTTTGTGGTGGAGAGACACACTTCTTGTCAGGTGTCGCTTATACCTCAAAGCCCAAAACATAGTCTATCTTTGAGCACTTTGAAGAAACATTATTTAATACAACGATCTGGAGTCTGGGACTTTTCCAATAACCATAGTTGATCTTGGCTGCTCTTTTTGCCTTCTGAGGCAATTAAAGGAAAACTGTTGTGTGTAGTGTGACCTGGCTCAGAAAACCTGAAGCATTTTTAGAAATGAACAGCATGGAAGCTGCTTCCAGTAACTTTCAAGTCAACAGGAATTTAGTGTCTTAAAATTATATGGTTGATATAGAAACCCAGAATAGGATAAAGCATTTGTATGTATCAGGCAAATCAGACTGCGTAAGAAATCAGCAAGATAAGGAGGTTGGCATTTGAGTGGCATTCAGCATAACGCTTCTGACTGTAGAAAAGTAGATTCAAAGTTGAAACTGATGTAAGTAAGTAAATCAGTCTGCTGGTCTGGGGCACAACCTTTGTGTTTATGCACATTGCAGTATTGTGACAAAATTCCACAGAATCTGTGTAATTCTAATGTTTGTTGCTAAGGAAAAAACTAAAGGCAAATAGCAGCTGGTGCTGCAGGTCAGAATTGAAGTGTGTTTTACAGAGCAGTATGGAAAGCTGAGGTATTATAGGTAGGGTATTAAGGGACACAGGCAGAGTTTTGGAAGGGATGTGTGCATGGAGGAGGAACATTGAGTGTTTTTTGGCGCTGTACTTGGCTTTCATGATTAGAAGTGTTCTAGAAAATTCAGTAATGTCTAACCCAAGATAGAGGGGAATGCCAGAAATTTTGCCAGTTGTGGACAATCTCAGAATAGGGCAAGGGAGAGGCTTCTGCTGGGATATCTGAAATTTTTATTTTTTTCATTTCGCTTGGTTTTAAAGATCTCTGCTTTCTTAGCAGATGGTATTTTTTCTTGTTTTGTGAAGGTCCATATGGCCTAAAAGAGAGTCTCTCTTTAATTGTAAAATGTGACCACCTGTTCTGATTTTAATGAATGCAATGAGCTTTAGTCTTTATATATCTACTTAAAAATAGCTACTTCAGCTTCACACACACAAAAAACCAACAACCTTGGTTGGGCACAAATACTTTCACTGCCGAAATAAGCAATTAATAATTAAGTGGCTAATTTTGGAAACCCTGTGGCCTTCCTGTTCCCTTGGTCTTTCACTGATCCGAGCAGACAGTGATTGATTGTCCTGCCAGCATAGATAGGCGCATTGTGCTGGGGCCAGATGCCAGCACGCTTGGGGTTGTTTATTGCTGTGTTAAGATGAGAAGTTGCACTTATCTTCTAATCTGTGAAAATGGACACAACCTCCCATCTACATTAATCCAGCTGCTTATTCCATTTCCCTCGCCACCCACACCTCTCCCTATCACCACCTGAAGTATGAAATCTGGAGCACTCAGAAGGTATCTTCTGTTTAGATAATGACTGTCCAGCTGGAGAGGAGGTTGATTCCAAATAAAAATAGCTTTTAAATGGCTTATACAGTAACAAGTTCTAATGAGACTTGTTGGAACCATCCAGCTTGTTAAAATAACTGCAGCCAATTCAGTGTTTCAGGGTTGCCAAATCATGCATGTTTGCCAGAACGCTTACCATATTTAGGCTGGGATTTTCAAAGGAGCCAAAGGGGGTTAGGCCCCAAATCCCATTAATGGGACATGAGCACTTAATTCTCCTAGGCACCTTTGCAAGTCTCTCCATTACTGTGGGAGCTTGGTGCATCATTTCATTTTGAAGCCGATTACAGTATTAAAACTAAAGAAATTACCTGGGGTTTTGATGGATAATGGGCTAATATTTGGTTGTAGTAGAAACAATAGCTTTTGAGAGAGAACTGCCAAAAGCCGAAGGCAGTCTTTCAAATGGTTTTGAGTGCCAGTGGTGGTGGGTGCAACAATTGAATTTCAGTACAGCAGAAATTACTCTGGAATCTTGTCAAGCAGCTATTTGTTGGAAATAACACGAAGTGACTGCTTTTGAGCATTTGCGATATACATGGATGAGAGGACATGATTTGAAAAAGAGAGAGGGAAACCTCTCTTTTTACCAAAATACTCTTTCCATGTTGATATACAAAGAGAAAACGAATCATAAAGGATGTTGGGTATAAAATGACGCGTTTCTCATTTTACTGAAACTATGCTTGGCAGAACCACCTCTCTAGCCCCAGACAAATGATTTAGGTGCTTAGCCAGGTAAAAAGCTGCCTTTGCTTGTTCAGTGGCAGTTTTTGTAACTGTAACCTAATAGGTTTAAATCCAGTTCTCTCTCTAACCACTTGGATTTCCAGACAAACTGGGTATCATTTTTTTAAGATTCTGAATATTGCCTTGAAATTCCAAGTGAACACACAACTTACTGAATGTCTGTAGCTATTGGCATTAAAACCCATTTAAATTTACTCTTTGTAATAAACCCCAGTTTGGAGGTGGGTTTTTTGGGGGGGGGGCAGCGCGTGGTTTGTTAGGAGGATAATGAGGAGGATCAACCTTAGTTTTCAGTTGAGCTCTAGATCTATCACATATCTATGTGGGAATGGGATTTTTGATTCAGTTTCAACCTACATATAACCCCCCCCCCTTCATTCCCTCCGTTTTTAATACCAGTCGTTGGTTAAATAAAAATCAGCATAAATAATTGAAAAGTGGGGAAGGAAGGAGTTGATTGATCTTGATGGACTGAAGAGAATGTTTGGTGTGTTCTTGGGTTTGAGTCAGTTGGGTTTTTCCCTACTCTTTTCTGGGAATTGAGATTTAGCTGCACAGACATTTAAAATGCAGTGTTATTTGTGTAGTGATTCCTTTTATGTGGTTATGGCCGTGCAATACATCTGAAATAGTTCTTAAAGGAAGCTCAAATCTAGTCTGCTTTCCCTCATTAGCCAAAATGCCAGTTCTCTCTTGATTTGAAATGAAGTTGGAGGGAAGATGGGAAAGAAAGGAAGCAAAAGTGTAATATGCTAGAGTCCATTTTGGATAAACATGAAAAATCTAGCCCATATTTTCCACCTTCCAAGTTCAGCAGCAGACTGAGTTTTCAGCCTATCTAAATCCAGTGCAAACTGTTCGGCAACAAGCTTCACCTAGGTCAGAGTCAGGAAAACCTTAGAGTGGATTTCTCTGGTTTTTCCTCTACTTTAGTACCTTGTGGCATTGTCTCATGTCGGGGTTTTTTTGGTTTGTTTTTTGAACTGATTGATTAGACATAAGAGATCGATATCACAAATATTACCTCCTAACAAGTTTTGCCTCTGTACTCTCTTCCCTGCTTGTCTCTAGATCACTGTGTTCACTACTATGATCTTCGCAACACTAAGCAGCCAATCATGGTGTTCAAAGGGCATCGCAAGGCAGTCTCCTATGCAAAGTTTGTGAGTGGAGAAGAAATTGTCTCTGCGTAAGTATTTCCTTTCATGTGGGCTAAATGCATTACAGTCATAGGCTCAGAAAGCTGCTAAGAATCATTCTTGATTGTTGTACATACAAGCCTGCGTGGGTGGGTGTATACCACATACTTGCAAATTGTCATTCTGTTAAATAGCAGATTGCTGTGCTTTGTAGAACAAAAATAGAAAACAATTTCCGGTCTTAAGCTCTGGTGTCTCATATAGCAAGGAATTTAAGAAAAATACTAATACAGCTAGATTATGGCTTATGATCATGATCCCCCCCCACCTACCCCCCCCCCCCATTCTATAAAACAGCTGTTCTGGAAGGAGTAGCTGGGTGCCACAGAGCAGCGATGTACTAGTCTCCTCCAAAGCCCTGAGTGCAAATTTAACTTGGGTCAGAAATAAAGAAGAGGGGTTAAGTTTAGTGGTCTAATGAACAATTATCCGTATTGTTCCATAATTATCCGAAACCATACCACAGTTTCACACATCTTGATTAAACCAGCATTTTCTGCTCTAGAGGCCTAGGCTCAGAACAGAATGGGATCTTTTAAGTCAGTACTGAGGTATATGAATACTGGTTCAGTACTACAACATGGAGGATACTGCAGGTCAAAGTAGCTTATAGGCAGAGCTGTGTGATGGAAACTTCCACAGTGCTTTCCAGTGATGTCTGATTTTAATCAGTTCCATTTTCATCTCATTTTCATTAGCATTACTACTCTCTAAAAGGTGCTCATTTGTTTTTAGAATTTAAAGCAAATTAATCCCATGCTTTTGTTGAACTGAATGCTGTGTAGAAATGAAGTATTTTGGAAAAGTGTAAGGCAGGAAATGTTGTAGATGCATGATGAGATGGCACATCACACATGGGACATATAAGGACGAAATGGCACTGTCTTTCTTAGATGGCCAGCTCTCAAGCATGCTTATTCCACAACCCCGGGAGGGATATTGATAGAGCTGTCAGCCTCTGATAAGGCAACAGCAGGGTTGCGGGGATTGTGCGTGCAGAGCTGGGACTTCTTTTTTCACTGCATGCTGAAATTAATTTATAAAAAGTAGATTGCTTTCATTTTTAGCTTCTCAAAGTTTGGGAGACAAGATGGTAGTAAGGTTTCTGAGTACCAAAGATTAACCGCTTTAATCAAAATATACATACAATTAAAATTCTCTTTATTTCCAACTAAAGTAATTTCATAGTGTATTGATTTGTTCAGCCTTGTTAAGTTAGGTTTTGACCTCCGGCAGTGTTCAGAACTGCCCAATGTGTAGCAGGGTCCATTGATCATGGTGCTGCTTTACAGAGAGTCTGATTTTGACAGAGCAGTGTATTCAAGATAATTTCTTGGAGAGGATGTGAAGTGGAGAAGTGTAACGTAACAGAGAGAGAGGATCAGTGTTTTCTTCCTCTCCCTGCTGTATAGTGGTAGGTAGATTGTTCTTGCATTATGGTGCTCATATCTCGAGCAATGAAAACATAATTAGAGGTTAAGATGAATTTGTTAGTATTAAATGCATTCCATCAACAATAGATTTTAAGTATTTTTATTTTAATGACCAAAGATTTAGACAGTATGACACTAAAACACAGAGGTTAAGTGCCTATATATTAGGATCTTCCTGATGAGTTGACTGATAGCACAAGCAAGCAGAAGCAGTTATAGAATTGTGGAAGCTTAGGAGCTGGGGAACAATTGTGTTGGTGACTCATAGATGTGGGGTTAGCTAGTCTGACTGGTAGCAACCCATAGAAAGTACTTGTGTTTAAAATCAGCAGTAGTAGCTGCCCTAATAGTACAAGGAGCCCCTATATCTCTGGGAGGGCAGGCAATATAAAATTGTAACCCCTCTCCATTTCTAGAAACTACTGCAGCACGGTACAAATGTGAAAGCATAGCAAAGGGAAAGGGAAATATCTGACAAACTCTCTTGGCTAAGGCTTATAAGATCAAAGGAGAGCATACCACCTTTTTTGAGTGATGGTCCTGATGTGTATTCCACTGTGGGGAATCGGTGAATTCTTGAAAACAGCGTCTGTTGTTCTGCTCATGCACCCACACTCTCCTCATACCTCCAATCGAGGAGATAGAGGGCAGAGTGGACTGACCTCCTCTCCAGTTCTGTCTTAACTCCACGTGGCCTGGATTGGATCCTCCGGTGTGTCAAGAGCTTTGTCTTCCTTCATTCTTCAGTCTGTAAATAGTTTAGATGTTTACTCTATCATTTTAGTTAAGTTTTATAATTAGATAGAACCACTGTCCTGGGGAACTCTCCACTCTGCTTCCCCATATTCTGTTGAGCTTCCAGGCTTCAAAATACCTCCCTCTTCTTCCCCCATATATCTGCCTAACTCAGCAAGGAGTGTACCTCCTGCCACGAGGTTGACTTGGAAGCGAGGGAATCTACTCCAACAGATCCTCTGAGGGATTTATCAAGAAGGTAAGGAGCAGTCTCATAACCATGAAAGCAAATCCTCCAGGTCTACTCCAAAGAAGTCAGATACAACCCTGCCTAAGTTGAGCAAGGCTTTCTGCTCAGCCCATGAGGGGACTTAGCATGACTGAAGTCTTGGGGTCATGACAAGAAAACCCACAAATCCAGGGCTCTGGTACCAGACCGCGTGCTGGGAGCAATGGTGCTTCTTGTACCAATTAAACCTAAACACTGGGAACTGACCGCACAGACAAAAAGGCACCATCAGGCGCCTCAGCCACTGACGGTAATAGCTCTGCCTTGCCTGACTGGAGCAAATTGTAACTGCTCCGGCTCAGTTGGTTCAGGCAGGCAAGACCCCTCACGCTCCAGAGAGAGCAAAGGATTACGCTCCACTTGATGACATCTTTGCTCTCCTGGATCCCCAGTCTCCCATTGTCAACAGGTCCTTCCCTCACGTGGGAGGACCAGACTCCTCTGGCAGATGCATCTTGTGGGAGGAGTCGGTCTCCCATTCCATCATCCAGTCATGGTTTCCCTCCAGCAGAACTGTCTGTACCGCTGATAGATCCAGAATCGGCCCTTTCTTGGGAGACTCTGAACTGCCCGATGAACAGTCTCCTCCTCTAAGGCATGCCTTCCCAGAAAAGGGACCCTGTAATGGGGTCCACTCACTGAGCACAGCACCCCCTGCTGGCTGTCCTGGCGATTAGCTCTGCCTACTTCACTCTCCTTGTGGTGTTCTCTTCTCCCAACTTGTCTTGCTCTGCTGCCCCGCTCACTCCCGTGTCTGCAGCTTCCTCTCTGTGGCTTGGCCCTCTGGCCAGGTCAGTAAAGTCCTCCCCTTCCGGGGAATTCAGTTTTTCCAGACCTACTGTCTGATTGGTGCCTCCAATGCCCTTACTACTCCACAGTGGCTGATAAGGGAACCCAGGCCCACCCTCTACACTGGGTTCCAGCCCAGGGACCTAAACAAGCAGCCACAATTTGTACAGTTCCACATCTTGCTGCTGTTTCCCTCGGCTTCTTCCTTCTCTGGGTGTGACACCCTCCAACTCGCTCCACTCAAGGAGTGACTACAGCTTTTCCCAGCAGCCCCCTGTCTGCAGACAGCTACCTGGCTTTATACAGGCCCCGCCTCTTCCTGCACAGGTGAGCTTGTTCCCAATCAGTGGCGTCCTTATAGCCTAAGGCTCCCCTGCTTGAGGCCTAATTAGCGGGTGTCAAGGCTGCTTCCCCACTTTGAACTTTAGGGTACAAATGTGGGGGTCTGCATGAAGACTTCTAAGCTTAACTACTAGCTTAGATCTGGTCCACTGCCACCATTCCCAAAGCTAATTCCCTTCCCTGGGTAGCCTTGAGAAACCTTTCACCAATTCCCTGGTGAATACAGATCCAACCCCCTTGGATCTAAAAAGCAGGGAAAATCAATCAGGTTCTTAAAAAGAAGGCTTTTAATTAAAGAAAAAGGTAAAAATCATCTCTGTAAAATCAGTATGGAAAATAACTTTACAGGGTAATCAAACTTAAAGAGCTCAGAGGACTCCCCTCTAGCCTCAGGTTCAAAGTACAGCAAACAAAGATAAACACTCTAGTAAAAGGTACATTTACAAGTTGAGAAAACAAAGGAAAACTAACACGCCTTGCCTGGATATTTACTTACAAGTTTGAAATAGGAGAGACTTGTTTAGAAAGATGGGGAGAACCTGGATTGATGTCTGGTCCCTCTCAGTCCCAAGAGCGAAGGACAACCAAAACAAAGAGCACAAACAAAAGCCTTCCCCCCCGCACCCAAGATTTGAAAGTATCTTGTCCCCTTATTGGTCCTTTGGGTCAGGTGTCAGCCAGGTTACCCGAGCTTCTTAACCCTTTACAGGTAAAAGGATTTTGGAGTCTCTGGCTAGGAGGGATTTTATGGCACTGTACACAGGAGAGCTGTTACCCTTCCCTTATAGTTATGACACGCCCCCCAAATCACAGATCGTGTTGGACGTCCGGTTCCACACTGGCTGTGATTTCTTCCTGGAGCTCTAGGAGAAAACAGAGTTAATAAGACACATGTACCTTTAGACATACTACTGATTATATAAAAACTAACAATATGTTCCATTCCAAGAACAATTTTTAACCAGTTGACTCTGGGAAACTTTCCCGGGAGAGTGCATCAGCCACTTTGTTAGAAGCTCCTGAAATGTGTTGTATTTCAAAATCAAAATCTTGGAGAGCTAAACTCCACCAAAGAAGTTTTTTGTTATTCCCCTTGGCGGTATGAAGCCACTGTAGCGCAGCATGGTCTGTTTGTAGTTGGAAACGCCGTCCCCAAACATATGGGCGTAGCTTTTCCAGCGTGTACACAATGGCATAGCATTCCTTTTCGCTGATTGACCAGTGGCTTTCCCTCTCAGACAGTTTCTTGCTGAGAAACACGACAGGATGGAATTCTTGATCCGGTCCTTCCTGCATTAAAACTGCTCCCACGCCTCGCTTGGACGCATCTGTGGTTATTAGGAATGGTTTGCCCACTCTCAAGGTTTCCCTTCGCTCCCAGGGTATGAGAGAGGCGTCTGGGGATGTTTGGTGTGATTGTGGGGTAATGAACTGTAATCGGTTGGGGTTTTTGGGGCAGTGAGCCTTTATATGTCCCAGTTCATTACATTTTAAAACATCACCCTGCTAAGGTATCACCAGGGCGATGTTGGGTGGTGGAGACTGGTGTGGTGGGGTGGGAAGGTGTCTGGGGTTTCCCGTGGGATGTAGGTGGGGCCTTGGGTTGTCCCCGGTGGTAAGGTTTGGTTTCGGGTTGCCCCTTCTGATATTCGCTCCAACTGCTACTAGTTTTTTTTCTTTTCTGCCACCTCCACCCATTTGGCTCCAATCTCCCCCACCTCGGTTACAGTTTTGGGCTTCCCATCTAGGATGTACCTTTCTATTTCCTCAGGAACACCCTCTAAAAACTGCTCCATTTGCATTAGGAAGGGCAACTCTTCCGTAGATTTAACATTTTGCTCCTGATATCCAGGCATCCCAATTTTTCCCAATGTGGTAGGCATGTCGGGTAAATGACGCATCGGGTTTCCACCTTAGGGCTCTGAACCGCCGACGGGCATGCTCAGGTGTTAGCCCCATTCTGATTCTGACCTTGTTTTTAAAAAGTTCATAACTGTTCATGTGTTCCTTAGGCATTTCAGCCGCCACCTCTGCTAAGGGTCCACTGAGCTGCGGCCTCAGCTCTACCATGTACTGGTCTGCAGTGAGGCCGTATCCAAGGCAGGCCCTTTCAAAATTTTCTAAGAAGGCCTCAGTATCATCGCCTGCCTTCTAGGTGGGGAATTTTCTGGGATGGGAAGTGGTACCTGGAGAGGGGTTGTTAGGATTGGCTGTTGTATCCGGCCTAGCCCTTGCTAATTCCAGTGCATGCTTCCTTTCTTTTTCTCTCTCCTCCATCTCTTTTTCTTTCAGAAAAAGCCTTTTCTCCTCCCCCCGCCTCCTCTCCCCCCAATTTGAAAGTATCTTGTCCCCTTATTGGTCCTTTGGGTCAGGTGTCAGCCAGGTTACCCGAGCTTCTTAACCCTTTACAGGTAAAAGGATTTTGGAGTCTCTGGCCAGAAGGGATTTTATGGCACTGTACACACGAGAGCTGTTACCCTTCCCTTTATAGTTATGACAGCAGGTTTGGCCCACCTGGCCTAATTCAGCTCTTTCAGGGCTAGTGTGGGGAGTCCACCCCATCAGAGATCTGGAGCACTCTGGAACCAACCTCCACCTCAACAACTGCCTCAGAATGCCATGAGGACCTCTACAACCACCCTTTGACCTGACTTAACTGGCCATACTGGGGACCAGGGTACCTGTACTATCCCGCAGAGTCGACATAGTGCTCTGGAGTTTGTTGACACCTCCCCTCGGAAAGGACAATCAGAGCTTCCTCCTGACCCTGTAACAGCTGCATGACAGCTACAACTCCCTGGGCTACTTCCCCATGGCCTCCTCCAAACACCTTCCTTATTCTCACCACAGGACCTTCCTCCTGGTGTCTAATAACGCTTGTGTTCCTCAGTCCTCCAGCAGCGCACCCTCTCACTCTCAGCTCCTTGCGCCTCTTGCTCCCAGCTCCTCACACTCACACCACAAACTGAAGTGAGCTCCTTTTAAAACCCAGGTGCTCTGATTAGCCTGCCTTAATTGATTCTAGCAGCTTCTTAATTGGCTCCAGGTGTCCTAATTAGCCTGCCTTAACTGGTTCTAGCAGGTTCCTGATTACTCTAGTGCAGCCCCTGCTCTGGTCACTCAGGGAACAGAAAACTACTCATCCAGTGACCAGTATATTTGCCCTCTACCAGACTCCTGTACCCCACTGGTCTGGGTCTGTCACACAAGATATTTTGGAACCAGATAGAACAATCTGGCATTCCCCAGCCACTTGTGCTTTTACCCCTAAAGGGCAGCAAAATGTTAATTTGTCCTAGCCAGAGGGGTGGAATTTTCTTTCTAATCTTATTTCTAACACTTCTGTTGTCAAGGCTGCCATGGACAGGATCACCGTAAATCTACTTCATTTGAGAGAGATGGTAAATGATTGATTTATTGGGAAGGAAAGTCTTCACTTCTACTAGCCTTCAATTCAGAATACCCCCTCACCAAGCATTGATGGCCAGTTATGATCACCTGAACTATTCCTAATTCATGGCACTCATTGTCTAACTTCTGCAACAGTTTAGAGCTCAATTCCAGGCTCTCATTGAGGAACGCAAGTTGGTTGTCTTCAATCAGCAGTAGATGCAGCAGATACAACTTCAAGAGCAATGGCTACTGCCATTGTGATGTGACATGAATTGTGGTTTCATGCTTCAGAATAGCCCAGAGAAGTCCAGAACACCAAGGAGGGACCTGCTCTTTGATGAAACTCATCTTTTAGACAGATGAGTCCTTGCACATTACAAAGGACTACAAGGCTGCCTTCTGCTCTCTGGGAATATATAAACCTGCCCCAAAAAGAAAATTCCACAGGCAGTCATACAAGCCTAGACTGATGGATCAATAATTTTACCTCCAGTGGCCTTATGAGCCACCCCATAAGAGTAAAAGGGTTCAGAAGTTCCATGTTCCCACACTTTCTGTGGCAATATCACTCACCCAGCCCCCATCTAAGTAATATTTTTGATGAGAGTTGGAGTGCTGCAAACCAGTGATGCCACCACCTGCTGATTCCCGCACACCCTTTGGAGCTTATCAAGCACTTTTCCCACAACTGGAGTGCAGTAATAGTGGGCATGTACAGGAACTAATCTGGCATCCATTCTGGCTATGCAATCAAATTTGCATTCCTGACCCCTCCAAAGTCCCTATCCTCACACCTTTTAAGGGACTGATCTCGCGAGAAGATTCACAAACAAGAGGCAGAAGCTCTCTTACTGTGACGAGCAATAAAGTGGGTACTTCGTACCAAGGAAAGGTTTTTACTCAACATACTTCCTAGTACCCAAAAAGAAGGGCAGCTGGAGACCCATCCTCAATCTCTGTGTTCTTAACGTCTTTATTTGCAAACTGAAATTTTACATAGTCACACTGGCATTTATAATCCCATCCCTGGAAAAAGATATGTTATTTACAGCTCTCGATATGAAGGACTGGTACTTTCACATGGACATTGACCCCACACTCCGATGTTAGAATTCTCAGATTCATGGTGGGCCCCAACCATTTTCGATAGAGTGCGCCTCTTTGGCCTCACAACCATCAGGGTCTTTACCAAGGTTGTCTTAGTAGTAGCAGCAGCCGCCCATATCAGGCATTGTGGCTTCCCCTACCTTGATGACTAGCTTCTCATTCCCAAGGTGCCTATGAGTTGACTTAGCCAATACTTCAATTCTTGTCTCCCCTAGGGGTCATTGTAAATTCAGAAAAGTCTGTCCTCACTCCAACAGACTTCCGAATTAGTCAGAGGGTTCCTCAATTTAGTCAGGGCAAAGGCTTATGTGCCAATGGATTTGTTCCAAGTGATGAATGACTTCATAGATGAGATCATGAGCAACTCTTGAAAACCAGTCAGAATTTCTCTACTGGGCTGTATGGCTTCATGTACTTATGCTATGCCATTCGCCAGATTCTATCTTCATTGCCTGCAAGCGTAGCTTCAAACCATGTACCCACCAAACAGTCCATGAGCAGCATAGTAACTTGTTTCCACCAAAATAAAATCATCTCTATTGTGGTGGAAGAATCCCCAGCAGGTATGCATGGGCATTCCCTTCCTTTTCTCCTCACCAGATAGGATGATCATTAAATGCGTCCCTTTTAGACTGGGGAGCTCACATGGACAGCTGCATGTTGTAGGGTGCTTGGACAGCCCGAGAAGCCAGAATGCACATCAACGTTTTGGAATTATGGGCTGTCCAAGAGGCTTGCAAAGCCTTTCTACTATTCATTCAAGGTCCCCATAGTCTCATAATGTCAGACAGTATGACGACTGTCTTTTACATCCAAAAGCACAGAGTGAGATCCATTCCCCTGTGTGTGGAAGTGGTCACTCTATGCAACTGGTGCATCAGTAATCAAATCACCCTGTCGGCAGCTTACGTTCCTAGGAATCAAATTGTGGTGGCTGATTCCCTCAGCAGACACTTTGCTATCAACCATGAGTGGGAGTTACATGACTCATTAGTGAACAGTGATTTTGCTCTATGGGAACATGTTCACCTCTCAGTGAAGAGAAAGTGCAACATACATTTTTCCAGAGGAGCCCTAGCACATCATTCTCAGCGATGCTCTCCTTCTGTGGTCAGACAGACCATCTGAATTTTGCATTCCCTACCTTGCATTCCTTGTCTTAAAGAAAATTAGTCAGTACAAGATACGAATCATCCTTATTGTCCCCAACTGAGCCCACAGTTTTGGTCCCTGAGTATCCTGTGAATGTTGTCTTGGTTGCCGATCAAAGTTCAGTCTTTTCCAGTCTGCTGACCCAGGTGAAAGATGGAATCAAGCATCCCAGTCCCCCCAGCACTCTGTCTCAAGGGCTGGATTTTGAATGGGCATCAACTCTATGTTCATGCTCTCTAGCAGTGCAAAGCATCCTTGCTAATAGAAGAAGATTCCACTAGAAAATGCTACTTAGCCAAACAGAAGCATTTCTCTTTGTGGGCACGAAAAAAAGTATTCCCCCCCCCCTTATTCTGGACTGTCATCTTTCCCTCAAAACAGCTAGTCTTTCTATTAACTCTTTATCATAGAATCATAGGACTGGAAGGGACATCAAGAGGTCATCTAGTCCAGTCCCCTGCACTCAAGGCAGGACTAAGTATTATCTAGACCGTTCCTGACAGGTGTTTGTCTAACCTGTTCTTAAAAATCTCCAGTGATGGAGATTCCACAACCTCCCTAGGCAATTTATTCCAGTGCTTAACTACCCTGACAGTTAGGAAGTTTTTCCTAATGTCCAACCAAAACCTCCCTTGCTGCAATTTAAGTTCATTGCTTCTTGTCCTATCCTCCAGAGGTTAAGAAGAACAATTCTTCTCCCTCCTCCTTGTAACAACCTTTTATGTACTTGAAAACTGTTATCATGTCCCCTGTCTCTTTTTCCAGACTAAACAAACCCAATTTTTTTCAATCTTCCCTTATGGGTCATGTTTTCTAGACCTTTAATCATTTTTGTTGCTCTTCTCTGGACTCTCTCCAGTTTGTCCACATCTTTCCTGAAATGTGGCTTCCAGAACTGGACACAATACTCCAGTTGAGGCCTAATCCGCGCAGAGTAGAGCGGAAGAATTACTTCTCGTGTCTTGCTTACAACACTCCTGCTAATATATCCCAGAAGGATGTTCTCTTTTTTGCAACAGTAGAACACTGACTCATATTTAGCTTTTGGTCCACTATGACCACCCCTTCCCCCCATCTCTTTCCACAATACTCCTTCCTAGGCAGTCATTTCCCATTTTGTATGTGTGCAACTGATTGTTCCTTCCTAAATGGAGTACTTTGCATTTGTTCTTTTTGAATTTAATCCTATTTACTTCAGACCATTTTTCCAGTTTGTCCAGATCATTTTGAGTTATAATCCTGTCTTCCAAAGCACTTGCAACTCCTCCCAGCTTGGTATCGTCCATGAACTTTATAAGTGTACTCTCTATACCATTATCTAAATCACTGATGAAGATATTGAACAGAACTGGACCCAGAACTAATCCCTGTGGGACCCCACTCATTATACCCTTCCAGCATGACTGTGAACCACTGATAACTATTCTCTCGGAACAGTTTTCCAACCAGTTTTGCACTCACCTTATAGTAGCTCCATCTAGGCTGCATTTCCATAGTTTGTTTATGAGAAGGTCATGCGAGACCGTATCAAAAGCTTTACTAAAGTCAAGATTTATGGTCCACCGGGTAGCAGTCAGTGCATACCACCCACCTTCACATGGTTGCTCATTTTTTGCTCACCCACTGACCCCATTGGGAGCATAAGATTCTGGAAGGGTCTAATCAGAACCTTTCCACCAGTAAGGAAATCTTCTCAGTGGGACTTAACCCTTGTTCTTTTGGTGCTCACTATGCCTCCCTTCGAACCACTAGCTGCATGTTCCATATCTCTCCTATCGATGAATGTTGTATTCCTGGTAGCCATCACCTGAGCCAGGAAGGGGTGTGTGCTCAGAGCACTGTTGGCAGATCCACCTTACGCTATATTCCCTAGAGACACAATTTCATTGTGTTTACATCCTAAGTTCACCCCCAAAGTAGTTTGAGTTTCGACTAATCCAGTCAGTTCACTTTCCTGTTTTTTCCTGAACCAGAAGCATATGACAAAGAGTAGACTTCATTCCCTTGAAATGCGACAATCCTTAACCTTTTACCTGCAAAGGATATAGCCAATCAGAAAATCACTGAGACTTTTTATCGCCTTAGCTGAAAGAGTCTGAGGTCAAACTATATCATCTCAGAGGATCTCTAAATGGATATCAGGCTGTATCATACTCTATCAGCTGTCACATCTTCCTCCCCCTCAGGGGGGTGAGGGCTTCTTGTACAGGAGCACAAGTGACCTCAATGGCATCGCTTCAAGAAGTACCTTTACTTTACATTTGCAAAGCAACTTTGTAGAGTTCCATCTGCACACTTGTGAGACAATTTTCTCCTCCACTGATGTGCTTTTTGGGACAGTGGTCTTTCAGTCGGCTCTGCCACCTGCATCCTCCTACAGTAACTCCTCACTTAAAGTCGTCCTGCTTAACATTGTTTCGTTACGTTACTGATCAATTAGGGAACGTACTCATTTAAAGTTGTGCAATGCTCCACTCTTACATTGTTTGGCTGCCTGCTTTCTCCACAACTGGCAGCCTCCCTATCCACCCCCCATTCCCCACCCCCCACCAGGGCCTCCCGCCCACTGGCAGACCCTGCGGATCGGCGCCTTCCCCCTCCTCCCCCCGCCTCCTGCCCACGGCAATCAGGTGTCTTGCGGCGTTTTGGAGGCGGGGGGAGGACTCGGCATGCAGGCTCCCCTGCCTCCCAAACGCCTCAAGCCAGCTGATTGCCTCAGGCAGGAGGCGGGGGGAGGGGGGGAGCCTGCGCCAAGTCCTCGCTCCTCCCCCCTCCCTCCTGCCTCCTAAATGCTGCAAGCCAGCTGATTGCCCCAGGCAGGAGGGAGGGGGGAGGAGCGAGGACTCAACACGCTTCCCCCCTCCTCCCTCATCCTGCTGGCTTGCGGTGTTTTGGAGGCAGGATGGGGAGGAGGAGCGAGGACTCAGCATGCAGGCTCCCCCTCCGTCCCCTGCCTCCCGAACACCGCAAGCCAGCTGATTGCCCCGGGCAGAAGAGGGGGAGGAATGAGGACTCCGTGCGCAGGCTCCCCCTTCCTCTCCTGCCTCCCGAACCCGGCAATTAGCTGGCTTGCTGCGTTTAGAAGGGAGGGGAGGAGCCAGGATGCAGCATGCGAAGTAAAGGGGGAGGAGGTGGGGGGAGAAGAGGTGGGTCAAGGGTGGGGGCTTGGAGGAAGGGGTGGAGTGGGCGGGCTGAGAGTTAAGCCCCCCGCTGCTGGTGCTTGTAGAGTAGGGGAAGCTGTCCTGGAACCTAACCCCCCCCATTTACATTAATTCTTATGGGGAAATTGGATTCGCTTAACATCATTTCACTTAGTTGCATTTTTCAGGAACATAATGACAACGTTAAGTGAGGAGTTACTGTACTTAAGTAGTGCTGTCAGTCACTCACAGTGGAATACACAAAGGGGCCAGTACTTGAAGGAGAAGAGAAAGTTAACTTACTGTAACTGTATCAGAGGGGTAGCCGTGTTAGTCTGAATCTGTAAAAAGCAACAGAGGGTCCTGTGGCACCTTTAAGACTAACAGAAGTATTGGGAGCATAAGCTTTCGTGGCATCTGAAGAAGTGAAGTTCTTACCCACGAAAGCTTATACTCCCAATACTTCTGTTAATCTTAAAGGTGCCACAGGACCCTCTGTTGCTTTTTACTGTAACTGAAGATTCTTCTAGATGTGTGGTCCATATTCCACTACCTGCTCTCTTCCCCTCTGCTTTGGCTCATTCTTGGATTCACTGTACAGAAGAAACTGGAGAGGCACTTTGTCTGCTCCGTTCTTTATCACCTGGGTTGGAGGCATGAGAGGAGAGTGAGGGTGCATGCACAGACCAATGGACAATGCTTTCAAAAAATTTTCAACTCTGGGCCCATGGAGCACATGCATACGCTGAGTGGAATACAGATAAGGGCCACACGCACTTTGAAGAACTTCTAGTTAGTATAAAGTAAATAATTTTCTCTCTTCCTGAGTCCCAGTAACAAAAGATATAAATCAGAATGTTCACTCTGATTTCATGCTATTGTTACAAATGTCTAACAAATCAAACTACACCTCTCTCCTCATCTGTTATAATTGTAACTGTTTGTTTGAGGTCTGAGATAAGGTTTGCATGAGTTACAGCCATGTTGCAGTATGTAGGGATTTGGGGTATATTTTGGAGATAAAAATGATTATTCCTGTGGGGGCAGTAATTGTGCCATTGGCGATATTCTATGGGTGTCGCAGAATATGGGAGATTTTCCCCTTACTTGTTGCTTCCTGAATTATAAGGGTTTGAGTGACTTGGGATGTGCCCTGAAGCAATATTAGCTGCTTTTAACCAGTTTTTGTCTATGGGAATATATTGATTAGCATATG
Organism: Trachemys scripta elegans; assembly: GCF_013100865.1. Classification (NCBI taxonomy): domain Eukaryota; kingdom Metazoa; phylum Chordata; order Testudines; family Emydidae; genus Trachemys; species Trachemys scripta. The sequence goes on along the minus strand of NC_048305.1, from coordinate 49,966,207 downwards.
CATACTAGATTGGCATGTTACTCACTTGTGAGTAAGCTATGAGAGGTTAGTACTAATAAAACCTCTATACTACACCATCATGGAGTCTTCATATACCACTTACTGCAATAAAAAATCTGAGTTAAGTTTTTTTTTCTTATCCTGCTGCTTGGCATTATTACCCCAAGTTCCAATATTTGAGGACTCTGGTGGAGAGAGGAATTTATGATACATTTTAGAAACTACCCAGATATTTTATTCACAATGGAACAAATGTAATGTCGTAGGACCTACTGGGTCGAGAAGGTCTGTGGTCTTGTGCAGCACTTGGAAATTTCCCTTTTCTAGAGGTATAAACCTTCCATTTCTAGTTCTGATGGGTTGTGAGATGCTGAAGGCTTGCATTGTTAAAAGTAGTCACAGTGGTGATAACTTAATGGTCTATGTGCAATTGAATCTGTCAAAGATATGTAGTAAATGAAACTATCACTGCCAATTTGTAGGCATGGGGGTGGGTGGAAAATATATTTGAGTTGTACAAGAAACTTTGGGGCAGGAACTGCACTTATACCTAGAACAGTGGGGCCTGATCCTAGTCATGGGTTCTGGATGCAACCATACTATAAATATTTAATATTACTATAAAACCCTGAGGCATAATGAAGACAGGACAATACTGGGAGATCCAAAAAACTGAGTTAACTTGTTTTTCCCACTTCCTTGGACAGTGATGGGATAGAGGAGCTTGATGTGGGGTAGTGTTTGTGGAGGACATAAGTGAGTCAGTAAGAAGAATTTGAATGAGGAGAGGCATGGAAGCCTTTTGCAGTGGGATTGGAAGGTCATTTTGTGCATTGAGGGCAAAGAGAAAGAAGACATGAAGGCTGGAGTCAGTGGAAAAAGGGCTGTTGAGGCTGGTTTTGTTTGTGGGTTAAAGGGAACACGATAAATGAGATCAGAGATGTTAACCCTGCCCAGAACCTGTGCAGAGGCTTGAGGGCAGACTGAGAAATAGGGGATGCAGTGGAGGGATTTAAAAATAAGTGACATCTCATAAACAAGAGGTTAATTTTAGCTGCTGAGGTTTAGATGGACTAGAGGTGAGTGCCATACTCTTAGGGAACCTAGAGGAGGAGGTCACAATATTCAACGCAGGAGGTAAGCACATGGACAAGTATTTTCACTAGCAGGGCAGAAAGGGAGGAACAGATTGTGGCTATATTGTAGAGGAAGAAACATCTGATAATGTCCTGGATGTGTGGGGATAAGGAATCAAAGATGGCCCAGGGTTATGAGAATGAGTGAAGTGGAGGAAAGTGATATTGACAGCAGCATTGGAGAAAGGAATAACCTTGTTGGGATAGTTTTTTGTGCAGCCTAGTCACCCATTTGACAGGCTTTAATCTAATGTGATACTTTCACTAATTCACTTTGAGCAAGACATGAAATCAAGTATGTTATAGGAGAGTTGTAAGTATCACACTAAGAAATCACAATTCAAATTGGAGTCCCCTGTCTTATGGTAACATTCTGACTTTTCTGTACTGATGATTGCAGGTCAACAGACAGTCAGCTGAAGCTGTGGAATGTAGGGAAACCACACTGCCTGCGCTCTTTCAAGGGTCACATCAATGAGAAGAATTTTGTAGGTCTGGCGTCCAACGGAGACTACATCGCCTGTGGTGAGTAGAGCATCCACCCAAAAATGTTTGCATGGCTCCTCAGGGCTTGCACTACTTCTAATGAAAAGTATGCATAAAAATGAACTCTGTACTTGAGACATCTTAAAAAATACAGGATTATTCTTAGCCTCTCCCCTCAGCCTTTGCCCTAGAGAATAGTATAAAAAGTAGTGCCATACAGCAGTGTGCACTTACTCCAGTTCTGGCCTAACTTACATGATTTGCTTTAACCACCAGACTTTCACTGAAAAGTCCACAGGTAAGTTCACAGTCTCTACATAGCTGGCATGAATAATAATTTATTCAAAATAATATTTTTTATTAATAATTATTTTAAATCATAATTAAACTAATTTTAAAATTAGTCTTTTTTTTTTAAATAATTAAACTAAAAAATCCCTTCAAGTCCTTTTAGGGAAGGTCAGGATTCTATACCAGTTGGATGATCCTGGGGGTGGACAGTCTTGTGTGTCATTTAGCACAGCACTCTGCATAGACAAACCAGTTCAGTTCCCTATATTCAGACTGCTTTCTAGAAGACCAAATAAATCCTTTTAAAACCACAACTAGCTTCCACAGAGGAGATTTCTCTCTTCCTACTGTTAAAACTGACAGTCAGACCTACGTAAGTCTGCATCTCCTGCTGCAGTGCACAATGGTGGACTTGCCTCTCTGGGATAGTTAAACCAATTATTGCTGGATTAGGAGTTGAAACAATTCCACCACTGGTGAAAAGATCCCCCTAAATGTTGCTGCTGTGCTGCCATCTCCCATCTGAGTTCCACTGACATCTGTGCAATTTGCACATGGGGTCTTTAATTATGCTCCCTGCCTTTTCAAGTCTGCCAAAGTTATGGAACAAGGTTAAAGTCTTACCAAAACAGTGTTGTAATTGTGTATTGATTCCCTTGTAATTATAACATAGTAACCTGGACATCCACCCTGTAGTGATCCTGTACTCTAGTTGCAGCAGCTATCAGTGATCGGAGGTAGAGGTGGCAATTAAACTCGCAGGAACTAGGCTGAAATAATTCTCTACATTCTCACTAAAAGATCTAAAAAGACTTGCTTATCAGGGGTCCATTTCTAGAACTTATTTTATTGATTTGCTTGTATTTATAGGAAGCGAAAATAACTCCCTCTACCTGTACTACAAGGGCCTCTCAAAGACACTTCTGACTTTTAAATTTGACACAGTCAAAAGCGTCCTGGACAAGGACCGGAAAGAGGATGATACAAATGAGTTTGTCAGTGCTGTGTGCTGGAGGGCACTGCCAGATGGGGTAAGTTTTCTGCTTATTTTTACCAAGATTGCTTCTGGGTGAATATTTTATGTTCATTTAAGATGGTGTTATTGAAGGTTGGCTCTATTTTTGTTTTTTCCCAGTTATATTCCAAGGTGTGTGTGTGTATATCTATATCTATATATTTAAAAAAAATATATATATATATGGAACTGCAGTGTAATAGTTGTTAAAATTGGGAAATTCAAAAGGTTGTGGTACTCAGAGTTTGTGCATTTAAAATCTCAACCATAGTGATGCATTAATGCAGTTTTTTGGCATTTAATTTCCTTGTTTCATTTTTATATGAATTTTGTATATGATCGCATTCAAGTCAATTCACCATGCATGTTTAAATGTTATCTCATCTATGTGGGATTTCACACCCTAATAATGTCTGAGATAAGCACCAGCTACATTATCTCAGTTACTATTTCAATTAACTTTGTTCCAAATATACAGAGTGCATGCTTCTCTTGTAGTGTACCACTGCACTTTCAGTGTGTTTCTCACTCTAAAGCTTATGACTATTGAAAAATACGCTGATTTTGAGCTGGAGTGTTTAAAAAGAGCTTTCTAAAGTTGCATGTAAAAAACACCTCTGTAAACTTACTCATGTGCATAAGTGTTTTCAGATGAGGTCCTTAATTGGGGGTGGGGGATTTATTCTTGGGTATTTCAAATAGCTAAATGGAATTTTTATAAACTTGTGAAGAGAGCATTTGGACTGAGAACAAACCAGAGAAATTGCAGCCAGAAAGGTAATATTTTTAGCAAGTTAACAACTGCTTATCTATGTTTACGGTATACTGGAAGTGCCCTCACAATCATAAATAGCATGAGACTATTTCAAATAAATGGTCCTGAACCAAGCTCCCCAAACTAAAACTTTCTAGTGTTGAGAGAATTTGGATCTGGATCTGAACTTTGTATCTCTAACTTTAAAGTCAAAGGAAAAAATAGGCTGCTTTAATTGTAAGGGTACCAATAGGGCTAATATTCTTTTGGATCATAAGCAAGGTTTTGAGGTGACTTTCTTATATAGATAAATGGATGCGAAGTCTCAAGTGGACAATAGAAACTACGTGACTTTCAACCCAGATCTCCACTAGTGAAAGCCTTGAAGTAACCCACTGCATCTATAAGCTTCCCTTTCACCTTTCTTTTCTTTGCTGCAATATTTCCAGCCAGCCTGTCCTCTGACTACAATGTACACCTTTGCTCCAGACAATAGGGATCAATTGTGCCCTTTTGATTACTTCTCCTTACCTTTTCCTCTGATTCTCATTGCTCTCGATCTCTCCCACTTCTATCGTGCTTTTAGTCTGAGTGGCACTCTAACGTAAGCAGCTGAAAAACTGTTGAACAGAGTTGTAGAGCGCTACTAGAGTATTCAACACAACTCAAATGCAAAATTTTATGTAACAAATGTATCATAAAGTAACAATAAAAATCAGCTCAATAAAGGGTGCGCTCAGCAATTATTACAATAGTTAGAGCTCACTGAGCTCTCTGGCATTCAGTCTGTCACCATTCTTGAGAAGCCTAATTTTGTCTGTCATTAGTTCCCACATTTCTCCGTAGGTTTTGTTTTAAATTACCATATTTTTCTCCTGTGGCAACCAGAGCATCACCTTCTGGTTTGGAAAGAGAGCTATGAAAAGCTGCATGTGGCTAGAGAGCCACATGCTGAGTTTTTCTGCTTCAGCATTATACCTCTGAATGTAGTACCTCCCATGCTTCTCTACATACTGCACTTGCACTGTTTAGTGAGTCAGCCAGCAATGTGATTTGCTTTTTACCAGGAGGCCCTCGTGTATCTTTTTTTATAGTACATCCAGCTATCACTGAGCTAAGTGCTATTCCTTCTGAATGTACCCACACATGCTTATTTTCAAACACAAGTCACTTGCCATGGTGCAGTGGATCTTGCTCAAACCTCACTAATGCACTTGGTGTGTTGCTTTATTGTGCTGCAGAGAGGGAGATTCTAGGGTTACCATACGTCCGGATTTTCCCGGACATGTCCGGCTTTTGGGGGCTCAAATCCCCGTCCGGGGGGAAATCCCCAAAAGCCGGGCATGTCCGGGAAAATCGGGAGGTCAGCCGGGCCCGCGGGGAGCCGGGTCAGCCGGGCCCGCGGGGACCCCGGCCGGCGGGGACCCAGGTCAGCCGGGCCCGCGGGGCCGGGAGCCGGGGGGTGCGCCGGGCCACCGGGGGCCGGCAGTGCTGGGCAGGCCAGGGGTGGTCGGCCGGGGCCGGCACCCCAGGGCCCGAGCTGACCCAGGCTGGAAACGCCGGGGGGCCAGCCTGGGCCGCGCCTCCTCCCCCCACACCCCCCTTACCTGCTTCAGGCTTCCCGCGAATCAAATATTCGCGGGAAGCAGGGGAGGGGGCGGAGACTTTGGGGAGGGGGCGGGGCTGGGGGCGGGGCTGGGGGCGGGGCCGGGGGCCGTGGAGTGTCCTCCATTTGGAGGCACAAAATATGGTAACCCTAGGAGATTCAGAAAGCTGGTCTACATTCACAATACCCCTTTCAAGGAGAATGTTTCCTTATTCTTCACTCCCTTACATTTTTCTTGTGATGTCATGCTCTTTTCTAAGGAGACTTCAGACCTATGTGAGTGCCCCTGGAAGGTGGCATGTGTTTTAATGAATCATGGAATATGCTTGGAAGAGGTGATGGTATTGTAGCAGTCTCCCCAGTATGGGAGTCAAGAAGTTCTATTCCTGGCTTTGCCACAGACTTTCTGTGACCTTGAGGAAGTCTCTTACTCTCTGCTTCCATATCCCTATCTATAAAACTTACTCTACCTACCTCACATGAGTGTTCAGACTTAGCTTGCTTATATTTGTAAACTGCTTCTTCAGATGAAGGGCAGCATAGAAATACAGTGTATTTGCTTTGCCTCAGGATTCCCCAACGTTACCCAGAGTTGATTGTTTCCCTGTAATGTTGCTGTGGACCGTTCTCTAATTCAGTAGCCTTACCAACTGAGAAGGGAGGAACAAGTTTTAAGTTCTGATGCTTTCCTCAAAGTATAAGTATCTGTATCCACTTAAAGTGCAAAATCTGAGATCCAAGAAAAATAAAAACCCTTCAGATAGTTAAAACGCCCACAGAAGTTGCTGCTTCTTTGCCTTGTCCTGTTAGTCCGGGTTGGCAGCTTTTGTTCTATGGCTCCAGGCATTCCTGTCAAGTGCATCTTCCAACGTGACACTGACCTTCTTCATGTCCTCCTTCAGCATCTCAAACCACCTTTTTCTGGGTCTTCCTTATGGTATTTGTCCTGTAACTACTAGTTCTTGTACCCTCTTGCCAACATATCTCGCACCTCACTGTCTCAGCTGGCCTAGCCATCTCAATTGATACTACCTCAGCTTTTCTATGATGGGGGGCTACCTGCATCGTGACTCGTACCATTTCATGTTGTACTTCTCAGCCCTTGTCTTACCCAGCATCCACCTGAGCAATCTCATTTCCGCAGTGTGAAGTTGTTCTCTCTTCCTCATTGGGTTAGAATGCCAGCCATACATCACGGCTGGCCTAATTTGCTTGGCACATTTTTGTGTCAGAGAATTCCCATCAACTCCCTCCATTTGAACCAAGTGCTTTTCATGTGATTCCTAACATCTGCATCCGCTTTCCCATCAAATGCCCACTGAAACTAACAGAAATAAATTAATTTACACTTCCTTCTGATGTAAGGGATTCGAGAGAAGGTAGGTGTGTGTGTGTGTGTGTGTGTGTGTGTGTGTGTAAGGAATCCTTTGAATCATCATTGGAGCCCTGAGTTTCTTTCTCTTCCCTCTTTCCATCCTCTTGAGATCCTCTGTCACAGCTGTCATCTTTCCATCTATAGAGGGCTGGACATGGTGTTTCTTCTGCATCTGTCAATACCAATCCATAATTGGCCAGATTGATCAAGACCATTCCTCTCCCAAAAAGCTGAGCGCAGTGCTCCCTGCCAGAGCACTGCCTCTGAGACGCTAGAGTGGCCAGAAAATTGTACATTTTGGTAATAGTTTGTATTAAACATACAGTAGTTAGTATACTACTACTTTGGTCTTGTACCATGCCTTTTGGAGATCTTAAACACTTTAGATAAATCAGTGAACTAATTCTCTGAGCACTTGTTTTGGTAAGTATACTCACCCTTTATAGATGGGTAAATTGAGTCACAGAGAGTCTAATATGCACATTTTCTAAAGTGGCTTTCAGTTGAAGTTGGTGGGAGCTGCTGATACTCAGCAACTCTGAAAATTGGTAGGCCGCCTAAAATTAGAAGCCAGTCTAGAAAATTTTTACCCACAATGAGTTGCAGAATAAGTTAATGGCAGAGTCAGGGATATGCTCCAGAACTTCTGACCCTGTCATCTGCCCTAAACGCATACCTCTAACTTCTAAGCTGAGAGGTTTATAATGTACATGCCTGGCTCTAAGAAGTCTCTGCTTAACAGAAGAAAAAAATGCTCCCTAAAACACTGGTAAGACAGCCAGCTTGATGTAAAACTTCAATTCTAGTATTGGAGTTGTTAATAAATTCTGCTGTTCTATTAGAGTGTAAACACCGTAAGAAAATAGTGGAAACACACATGGCTTTCTTACTGAGGGAAAGGAAATGAAGCATTACTTCTAGAACAATGCTAGGCAAGCAGAAATGTCTGTCTTCTTAAAATGCATGTATGTGGGGGAGGGTCCATTTAAGGTGTTTGTCTGCGATAGACAATTGGAATATAGGTAGTTCCCTGAGGAGAACCTCTTGTACTTGGTTTCATCTTATTCTCCTGCATGATATTTCCATGCCTCCTGAGAGGTAGGCACCCTTCACTCTGACCTGGCTTGTTACGTTCAGAGTTAAAGGTGCACCGCGTACATCTGCTGCTCCATTACCTCTTAAATAACCCTCCTCCTTTCCACTGCAGTTGGCGTTTCTCAGAAGGGAGCTTTTGGGAGAGCATTGGCTGCTCCCTTGGCAGCAGAAAAGGTATTATTGCTGAACACAGAAGCAATTTGATTATGTAGATTAAGCAGGGCTCAATCTATCATAATCGCTGTAAAGAAGCCATTTAATTTTGTGCCTGTTTGCATGAGTGTTCATTACCACAGATAAGCAGGTTAGCTTGGGAAAGACTTTCCAAGCAGAAATATCAGGACTTTGATAAGCAGCAAGGAGATGCAGATAAGCGAAGAATATGCTAAGTAAATTAGCCTAAGCAAAGGTTTGTATCTTTTTAAAGACAAAAAAGAAAATATATTGACAATAGCATTGTGCATTTTTGTTTTAAATTAGGTCTTCCAGTTTTCTTAACTGGAGAAGCACTAGGACTATATACTGTACTTTGTTTAAAGGTCATCTGACATTTGGGTGGAATGCTTTTAATTGTGTATTCACTAGATGATAGAGAAGTCGTTTTGCAGCTTTGTAAAAACATCTTGAAGAGCTGAGATGCAGACTGGGCGAATAGAAAACTGGTCCGTGTTCCTGTCCAAGGGTTCTTCAAATCAGTGGTAGTTTAGCAGTCTGGGAAGCTAACATCTAACTACCAATGAGCGGCACAGGAATTGACTTTTTAGGAGGTCTCAAGGCTCATTTAGATGCTGTTATATGACACAAGTGTCTCCATATCCATCTCCCTCCCAGCACCACTGCTGTATTATGTCTGGGGGGCTTCTGGTAAGATTGTAGTTGTCCCCTACAGAAGGTAAAACAGGTTGCAAGTTTGTGTGGCAGGTCCCTTTACCCAAGTTGTTCCATGAAATATTAGAGAAATGATTTCCCACCAGCCACTCTGACTAACCCCTAGTCTACACTTACCGGCTGGTCCGGAGGCACGCCATCGATGTTCTGGGATCGATCCCGGAAGTGCTCACAATCGACGCCGGTACTCCAGCTCGCCGAGAGGAGTACGCGGCGTCGACGGGGGGAGACTTCCGGCCGCGTCTGGACCGCGGTAAGTCCGGACTAAGGTACTTCGAATTCAGCTACGTTATTAACGTAGCTGAATTTGCGTACCTTAGTCCGAAGTCCGGACTAAGTGTAGACCAGCCCTTAGATAGCAAACTCCCATGGACTCCTTACTCTGAATTTCAGGTTACCCTGTTCTAGGTTTTATAAACAACTCTTCAGAAAGGGTCGTGTTACACACCTTTTTGGATTGCTACTTCAGGAAACCAGCTTTCCTTTCTTTAGCCAAAATTACAACAGTTGACAATCCTATTACCATTAACAGTCATCTTATTTCTATGTAGCATCTCAGATTTCAGTTCTCTAAATGTCATTAAAAATTAATAAAATTAATTACATGTTCTTTAAAAACATGTAATTATTCTACAGTAAACCTTCATTTACAAGTACCCTTATTCTCTATTAACTACTTTCCATGGGTTATCCATTTTGTTTCCCACAGAATGAATAAATATGGTACACATGAGCTGGCTAGTACACATGGGACTTCGATAATTTACAATCGGCAAATTGACTCCCTTTTGCTGGATTCATTGCAGTTCTTAGCTATTAATTAATTTGGAAGAGTTATTAATATTAACATGAAACTTCCCTTGCTATTCCCAAATAACCAAACCCTTACTCTAATCTAAAACAACCTGCCCTGATTTTAATTGTAGTTCTGTTAATCTGAAATCTTAGTTTCAGTTAAGATTTCCAAAAATTCAAAGGATTTTATCTTTTTCACTCCACTTAGCTGTGGTCTGTTGCAAAAGCTGGGGTTTAAAATAATCTCAAGACAGCTAGCAGTTTTGATTTACAAATTAAACCAGTATTTTTCATGCAGAATTCTCAAATGGAGTTGTTTAGATGGTAATTAAAGCTTATCTAGAAAGTAATCTGAGACTTGTGTGAGAGAGGTACTCACAATACAATACCAGAACTGTACTGTCCTTTGATTCCTCTGGCCTCTCAATCAGATCCTGTCTCCGGGTGATCACTGGCAGCTGTAGTACTTGCTGTCCCATTCCAAGCATCTCTGTGAGGGCCTCTGCCATTCCCTGCTTTATCCAAGTTTCTCCTCTCCTACTCACAACTGTTGAGTCATTATCATAGGTTACACTTCTCACAAGTCTGCCTTCACTTTATCCTGACATTGCTGGTCAAACCTAATCATGCACTCTGATCTTTTGCTGCACTGAATTCTAGATCTTCACTCCCAGGCTGCCTTGCATCTCCTTCATACAGCCACAAGAGGGCTGGTGTTTGGCTCCCTCTTCACTCTTCGGTTGAAATACATAATTAACAGTTTATCAAGGTTGTGGCAATCTGAGAATCCTTTCCCAGAAAAATGAGATATGCTTAAATGTGCTCAGAGTTCCTCTGCCTTTGCCTAGAATTTCTTCAAATGCTTCTCTCCTCCTTGTGGAGTTTGCCTGCTTTGGAGTTTAGACCTGCTGAGAAGCTGACTTGTCAACATGATGGCTCCCAGCTCTTCTCCGCTGCACTCTTTTTTTTTTTCTCTCTGGCCACATCAAGTTCTTTCTAGTTATGTTTAAAAGCCCAACAACTTTTCATCCTTTCACTCAAGCAGATTCCTCTACTTTTTGCTTAGCACCTTGCAGCAAGATATTGTTACTGCACTTTATTTCATTCCATTCTGTTTTCCTCAAGCCTCTTAAAGGAGCTATGCAAGTCTTGTCAATCTCATTTTCTTAAACAGAGAATATTAAATCTTTATTTTTTAAATCTAACCCAGAGCATCATAAAATACATTTGAGACTTACTTGGTTTGTAAAGTTCCTAGATTGGAAATGTAATAGTATGTGTAACATGTCTGTTGCTGAAAGGGTGTAATTTTGTGCATAAAGTAATTCCATGAGACGTGTTCTTGTCTTCAGGGAAACTCAGTGAGGTGTGTGTATTTGTATATAATGCATGTTAAATTTGTACAATGCAAATATACTTTTAGAGATATTCGTTCTTGGATTCCGCTTTTTACATGAAAAGAGAGAATTAAGCAAAGAAAATACCCAGCTGAATGTAGCAACTCTTTACTCATCATTACCGCCCTAGGAGTCCAACTATTGAGAGCTACGTGAGAAAATTATACTCTATTATTAGTGGCTCACTTGCTATCTTAAAATTTCAGTGTTTTGACACCTTAGTCCTTATGCAAGACCCTCTAGATAATGTGATTATGCAAATTACAGGATTTAGAAGGATTTTATTTTTTATCCCTTTTTTATGAAAAAAAAATCTCCAGTATTTTTTCATTTATTCTCTCCCCGGGCCCAGGAACCTTTTGAGGTTTCTCCTGTAAAGGTGATACTTGCTGACATGAATGGGTCTCAGAACTGCCACAAATTCCCCGTCCACTGCTATTCGGTGTATGCAGGGATAAATCATGTGTCAGGAGACCATCCATTTCTATCTTTCCTCTTCCTCTGTGGCTAACCATTTTACTACTAAAATTGACATCTCTTCCCCATCTGCAGTGCAATTGGAGAAACTGTATCGCAGCATTTTTTGTTGTTCCAGATTTCCGGCTGGTTTGAGGACCACTAGTTGATGCAATAATGCATCATTTTTAATCCTTCCTTTCCTAGATTCAGATTAAATGTTTTTATACTCCTATGTCAATTGATTGACCACACTGATGCTATTGTTCAGCACTAAAAGACCTATTCTTCCCCACTGCCTCCGCTGCAGTGCTCTGAAATCACTCTAGCTTGGATTTGAGAATAGTCTTATCAAAGGAATGGGTCCTATTTTTTCCTCTTGGGTTCCAAGTCTATTTTCACAAACTTAATCTAAAGTCTTTTTTCCCTTCTTAAAAAAAGAAGGGGACTGGACATTTTTAAGCTTGACCTTTATAAATTGCCTAGGGGTCTTTTGTGAGTTTAAAAGAGATATCAAAGTTGAAGGGTTTTTTTGAACTGAGGCAACATTTACACCAGCAAACTACTTAACTGTTATTCATCACCAGTGCATGACCAGCAATGCTAATCATTAGATAGGCCAGAAGCATTTTTATCAGTCATCTGTTTTTCAGTCATTAATGACTGGCATAGTGGTAGAAATCTGAGAACTGTCAACATTACTTTTCAGCCATTGAGCCCAATGGTAGAGTTGCAGTGAGTGTACATTATAGTTCACTGCTAACATAACCAAGGTCTTACTGTTCCTGTTATTTCCTGAACTTGAGACATGCGAACTTGCACAGCAAGAATCATATTGTTACAGTATTCATTGTGAATGGGGACACAAAGAAATACCTTTGCACAGTTCTTGTTAAATTTGTGAGTAGAAGTTTCTCTTCTTCTGGATCTCTGGTATTTTAATAAGAAGCAATTAATTATTAAATAGAATGTGGTTAAAGCACGGTCTCTTTTGTGCTTTAACTATTATAAAATAAAGGTTAGAATTAAACCACAAAAGACAGGAAATTCAGTGATGAGAGCAACTCTGTCCTTAATTCCCCATTGTACCATTGTATTACAAGATATAATATACCACTTTAGTTTGTGTAGTCTTTCACATAAAATGTGTTTCAAACTATTTTTATTAATATCAGATACTTATTTTACAGTAGCATCCAGGGCCAGAGTCAAGTTTAGAGCCCCCTTGTGTTAGGCACTGTATACATAGAATCATAGAATATCAGGGTTGGAGGGGACCTCAGGAGGTTATCTAGTCCAACCCCCTGCTCAAAGTAGGACCAATTCCCAACTAAATCATCCCAGCCAGGGCTTTGTCAAGCCTGATCTTAAAAACCTCTAAGGAAGGAGATTCCACCACATTCCCTAGGTAACCCATTCCAATGCTTCACCACCCTCCCAGTGAAAAAGTTTTTCCTAATATCCAACCTAAACCTCCACAACTGCAACTTGAGACCATTATTCCTTGTTCTGTCATCAGGTAATCAGGTACCACTGAGAACAGTCTAGATCCATCCTCTTTGGAACCCGCTTCAGGTAGTTGAAAGCAGCTATCAAATCCCCCCCAGCCCCATTCTTCTCTTCTGCAGACTAAACAATCCCAGTTCCCTCAGCCTCTCCTCATAAGTCATGTCCTCCAGCCCCCTAATCATTTTTGTTGACTCTTTCCAATTTTTCCACATCCTCCTTGTAGTGTGGGGCCCAAAACTGGACACAGTACTCCAGATGAGGCCTCACCAATGTCGAATAGAGGGGAATGATCATGTCCCTTGATCTGCTGGCAGTGCCCCTACTTATACAAACCAAAATGCCGTTGGCCTTCTTGGCAACATATGACACATATGCAGCTTCTCGTCCACTGTAACCCCTAGGTCCTTTTCTGCAGAACTGCTTCCTAGCCATTCGGTCCCTAGTCTGTAACAGTGCATAACTCTGCACTTGTCCTTGTTGAACCTCATCAGGTTTCTTTTGGCCCAATCCTCTAATTTGTCTAGGTCCCTCTGTAGCCTATCCCTACCCTCCAGCATATCTACCACTCTTCCCAGTTTAGTGTCATCTGCAAACTTGCTGTGAGTGCAGTCCACGCCATCCTCCAGATCATTAATGAAGATATTGAACAAAACGGGCCCCAGGACCGACCCCTTGGGCACTTCACTTGAAACCGGCTGCCAACTAGACATGGAACCGTTGATCGCTACCCGTTGAGCCCGACAATCTAGCCAGCTTTCTATCCACCTTATAGTCCATTCATCCAACCCATACTTCTTTAACTTGGTGGCAAGAATACTGTGGGAGACCATATCAAAAGCTTTGCTAAAGTCAAGGAATAACACATCCACGGCTTTCCCCTCATCCACAGAGCCAGTTATCTCCTCATAGAAGGCAATTAAGTTAGTGAGGCATGACTTGTCCTTGGTGAATCCATGCTGAGTGTTCCTGATCACTTTCCTCTCCTTTAAGTGCTTCAGAATTGATTCCTTGATTCCATCTGGAAGTATGCACAGTCTCAACCCCAAAGAGTTTACGAATGTTAGTTTTAAAGACAACTGTCAATTCTACCGCCTTCCCAGGAGAATTTCCACAAGGCTCCCTGCTCCCAGAGCGTTGGTATACACCCTGATAGGTTTTAATTATTTAATTAATACCTTAATTATAAAGGCATCATGAAGTTTGGATTTCAGGTAAACATCCAGAAGTTCCGATACTTGTCAGAAGCTTTGGAGGCTCTCTCCCCCATGCCCCAGATTTCCCCCAACCATTTGCCTTTATATGGGTGGAGAGATTTGTTACTCTCTCCCCCAGCAACCTTCCGGCAGCATCCTCCCATAATCTGTATGAAAGGAGCCCACAGGTTTCCCTCGGGAAATGGAGTATGTTTGATGTCTCCCCATTCCTTAAGTCACCTCTACCTGTGATGTGGTCCCCCTTTCTGCATCACCATCTCTGTTCCTCTCAGCCCTGATATGGAGATTCTAGGGTGGAATGGAGAACTGCACCCTCCAAAACAATGCATCTCTGCCGGTGCCAGCCAGGTTGTGTGGTCACTCTGCCTACTCTCCTTGCATCTACTCCCTGGGTCACATGCTCCAGCAAAGGGCAGACTCGGGGTCGAGTCAAGGTAAAGGCTAGGTGGGCAGCCTCTAGCCTTCTGCCTTCTTGTATCACTCACATTTTTATTTTTAAGTAACTGAGCCCATGGCTCTGGTTGGGACTGAGTGCCGGTTGGCTAATGTGTAAAACTTCTGGGCAGTCCTGGCCAACCTCTGGACATTTGGAAAATATAGTTATACCATGTTTTAATAAAGGCAGACAAAGAAATTGGCATATACCAGGGCAAAAATGTCCTCTCCCTAAGATTTGCAAAAAGATGGAAAGTAAAGTGAAGCAGATAAAAGGGTGTGGTTCAAGAATAATAGGAGCTACAGAAGACAAGACTGTTGTCTCCACACAAGCTTTCAGGGTTGGTACAGGAGGCTGCCAGTGGATGAGCAAGAGTGGGATGAAATGACAAAGTCCCTGGGTTTAAAAAATGAGGTCAGTTTTGAACTGTGCTCTGAACTGACTGGGGAATGAATGCCCTGGAAGTGTAATGGCCCTGAAACCTATTGATTGATAGCAAGAATTTGAATTAACCGGTAAATGTGTGTTTTCCCTTCAGGTACCAGGCAAAAATTTTAGTTCCTAATGAAATTTCTGGCATTAGCCATTAGCAGGAAGTGAACTTTGAACTTACCTGGGGCAGGCCTTTTTAATTTTGATCTACAGTTTTGATACCAATTAACACAGACTACTGGAACGCCAGTTTCTTGCAATCACAGCTTAGACTCCATAAATCAACACCACTTAACAATTAAACTCTTATTTAAAATAAAATCTTTTGAATGAATTAGTTAATACGTACCCAATATATCTGTAATTCTTTACCTTGAAGTTTTGTAAAGTTGGGAGTGTATTTTTTTTCTCCAAAAGCAATTGGTATTGGTTTAATGCCAACACTGAGAGTTTCTTAAAAGCTCATCCTTGAGGAATAACAATGCATACCATGCTTTAGCCTGGTTCTTCTTCTGTCAGTACAAGACAGCTACTATTGTAAGCTTTAAAACAAAAATATCTTAGAACAAATTACACCTAACTCTTGGAAATCAGCTGGTTAGAATTTTTCGTGACAACATTTCAGAATCAATGGAAATAGAGGAATATCCTTTGCAGAGGAATTGCTAGTAGTTTAACTAGTGGCTCTTTGAATCTGATGAGGGGTTTCAATACTGGAAGTAGTCCTGGCAGAGATGCGTTAGTGGGCACAGTCCACTAACGCATCTCTGCCAGGACTAAAATGCAGATTGAGGCCCATAAGATATATTTCATGTGGTTCTATAGTTTTATTGCATGGATTTGCCCATATATGCACAGGTATGTGTGAAATCCATATGTATAAACAGGAGGTGTTATAGGCTCTTCTAAAGTGTGTGGTTTGAGTGGGATTTTTCAAAAGCACTCGTTGAAATAACTCTGTTCCTATTGAAGTCAATAATAAAGTTCCCTTTGACTTCACTGGGAGCAGAATTAGGCCCACACTGAAGATTTTTGAAAACCCCACTCTGAGTATACTATAGCCTCTTGTTTGAACGTTATTTTATAGACCTATTCCTTTCCTTCCTTTTAACAGGTAACATTGCCAATGCTACAGCAACTTCTGCAGTTTTATAAAGCTGGTGCTTGTTCAGATTGTATATATTTGCCTGTCACAAGTGACACAAGACCACAGATGTTTAACATTCTATAGTATTTAAATGAGGTGGAAAAATAAAACTAATTTTTTTCCTTACAGCGTTCAATTTTAAGATTTTGATCAAACAGTTTCACCTTTGAGTGAAATGGAAGCACTGATGCAGAACTAGTCACGCTCCTAGCTTTATAACAACAAAAGCTTTTGTTTATGTATGCTTCTATACTGTATCCATCACTTTAGTATCAACACCCTGTACTATAGGTTTCACACCCTCTCTCCTACTATGGTCTGGGTCAAAAAGGATTAGAATCCAATAGCTTCAGGTCAGTCTAATCAAGCGGCCCAGCCATAAGCAATAATAAAACCTTGATGCTAAGCTGCATATTAAACAGTGCACTCACTGTCGAACAGTTCACTTTTCTTAGTCTTGTGTCCTTTATTTTACATCTTTGAAGAAGAGTTGCTCATTCTTCGTTGGTGTTTACCTTGACCTGCTGCTGATTATTATTGTTCCTACTGCCTTCCGTGTGCTAGGTGCTGTACCTACAGAGTAAAAGATGGATCTTGCTTTGGAGGACACAGTAGGACTTAATTGAAAGTACCCGTAAAGAACAAGCCATTTAGCCAAACAAAATAAATCTGGAAATAGAATTACATAGATGCTTTGAGGAATGAATTACAAACAAATACCCAGCACAGCAGGGAGTCATTTAAAAATAAATCTGAACCAAACCAAATTATATTTCATAAAACAATGGATCCCTGTTAAACACAGCTAAATGTTACCCATAACATCGGGGTTGTTGCAGCTAAACAGGATTGTGCAGCACTCTTTCAAGGTGTTTTGATTATACAATTTGAAAGAGGATTTTTTATAAAGCAAATAATGCTCAAGTTACTTTAGTCTTTTGTATTTTATTGCATACCATAATCACTTTATCCCAAACTCTTGTTCTGGATTGCCGAACCTGGAATGAAACAAACGATTTACTGCATTGCCAGGGGTTCAGTGTGCTAAGGTTTTTTAAATTCACTTCAGTGTGTCTGAAGTGAATATTAAGTTAAAGGGACAAGTATAGTCGACACAGTCTGGGGAGCTGGCGGAGAAGACAATGGCATTGTTTCCCACTTACTCATAATAATGAGATATACTGGAAGGAAGATAAGAGAGAGAGCTATTGGGAGGAAGGATTGGTTCAGATCCATAAAAATTCCTTTGGCCTGCCATCTGCGGAAAGCATGTAAATGCAATTCAGAGGAAGGAAGTGATTGCATCCCTCCCGAATGTCACCATAGACAGAAGCTTAGCATTGTTCTCCAAACTGCTAAATGTGAGTCTGGCATAGATTTTCCACAGCTCCTGGGTTGGGAAGCTTGATTGTCTGCGGCCAGGCTGCCCGATGCTGCTGAAAGAGACATGCTGTGCAGCAGCCTGCTCTGACTGAATTAGAGATCTCCTTGTGTCCACGGAACAGTGGAAACCAATACTGTTTATGAAGAGTGTACTTGTGGAAAGTGTTACATCTCTTCTGAATAAAAAAATCTTTCATTTAGAATTGAAAGAGAGCGGTGCTTCCATTTCCATACAGTGTTTCAGAACTTGCATGTTGATTTGAACATACCAAGAGACAGGTCAATTTGCACAAGCCGTGGTAAAAACAGGAAAGAGATGATCTGAAAGTAAAAGCAGCATATTTGTATTAAAAGAAGGGGCTTGGTTTCATTTGTAGTGTACTTGTTTTCACTAGTGCAAAATTGGTTACTGTTCAGGAAATTCTTGCCTCACATCTGAGTTTACAATTACAAAACAAGTATTCTGAATTCTGTTGGAAGACCTGTGAAAATCTGAGGTAGCACACAGGTCAGCACTTGCTAGCAACCTGTTACCAAACTAACAAATGTTTTACAAGCAACTATGCACAGATGAAGTGGATACTTTGTCTCTTAGGCCTTGTCTACACTACTGGGATAAGTCGACCTAAATTATGCAACTCCAGCTACATTATTCATGTAGCTGGAATCAGTTTAGCTTAGGTCGACTTACTGCAGGGTCTACACTGCACTGGGTCTACGGGAGATGCTCTCCTGTCGACTTACCTTACGCTTCTTGTTCCGGTGGAGTACAGGAGTCGACGGGAGAGCGATCTACGGTCGATTTAGCATAAATCGACCCCCGGTGCATCGATCGCCGCAGCGTCAATCACTGGTAAGTGTAGACGTGCCCTTAGACTTTTCCCTTATGCCTGTCAATTAATCCATAGCATGCAGTTAACCAATGTACAGCTGTCCATTTTATGTTGGCTTTGCTGATGCTTGCTTATTTTTAAGTGCTTGTAAAACTAAAATATGTAATTTTTTTGTCATGCTTTTACCTTTTAGGGTGAATGCACGATTGTGGTTAGAGATGCATAGTTCATTGGCAAGCTGTAAAACCCTTCTCTCAGATATTGTTCCAGCCATAGACTTCAGTACTAACCTACATCACTTTTGCCATTCTGATCCTGAGCCCAAAGCAACTCAGTCTGACTGACAGAAGGCTTTACTATTCCAGTAGCTGGCCTCTCCCAAGAGACAGTGGCCATGTCTCAACTACAAACTTAAGTTGACATCCAGCTGCCACAGTAAGTCGGTTGTGTATGTCCACACCACACTCCTTGTGTCTGTGGAGTGTGTCCTTACTAGCAGCGCTTGCATCGATGCAGAGAGCAGTGAGGATTTGGGAAGGGCTTGAAGTGCTTCATGGGACCAAAACATTCTCGCAGGGGTGGCTGGGAATGTGGCTTCAACATCCCATGATTTCATCTGCAATCCATATTTCATGCCTTTTTTTCAAAAAGTGGGCATAGCTGTGCATACGGCATCTGCAGGGACGCATATACCCTGCTCAGCTGTGTACTATTGTGGCAAGTGTCGCAAACACTACACCCCTTATCCTGCAGTATTTCCAGAGCTGCGAGAGGAACCGCTGCATCCTTCAAGTAGCCCTGCTGAAATGAAACAATTCCCAGTTGCTGTTCGCACTTGTGCAGCAGCTTAACACAATGGAGCACTGGTTCTGGTCCTGAGAAGCAAGCACTGGCTAGTGGAATCACGTCATTATGCAGTTATGGGATGATGATCAGTGATTGCAGAATTTTGAGGAACTGTGTGTAGAGCTCTTCCCAGCCCTGCTGCTCAGCAACACTAAAATGAGACCTGCTTTGACAGTGGAGAAACGAGTGGCAAATTCTGTGTGGAAGCTTGCAATGCCAGACTGCTACTAGTCAGTGAGGAATCAATTTGGAATTGGTAAATCTATTGTGGGGGTTGCTGTGATCCAGGTATGCAGGGCCATTAATCTTTAGTCTTCTGCTAAGAAGGATAGTGACAATGTGCAGGACATAGTGGATGGTTTTGCCACAATGGGGTTCCCTAATTGTGGTGGATCAATAGATGGCATATTTGTATTAAAAGAAGGCATGCATTTCCCTATCTTGGCACCAGACCACCTTGTCAAAAAGTACCTAAACAGAAAGGGATACTTTCCTATTGTGTTGCAAGAACTGGTGGAATATTGGAGGTTTTTTACCAACATCTTCATGGGATGGTCTGGGAAGGTGCATGATGCATGCATCTTTAAGACATAGGTCTGTTCAGAAAGCTGCAAGCAGGGACTTCCTTTCCGGACCGCAAAATTACTATTGGTGACATTGAAATGCCAATAGTTATCCTGGGAGACCCAGCCTACCTCTTACACTCATGGCCCATGAAGCTGTACACCTGGATACCAGCAAGGAGCAGTTTAACAATAGGTTCAGCAAGTGCAGAATGGTGGTTGAAGGTGCCTTTGGCCATTTGAAGAGTCGCTGGCACAGTTTGCTCACTAGGTTAGACCTCAGTGGAAAAAAATATCCCTATGGTTATAGCTGCCTGCTGAGTGCCTCATAATATCTGTGAAGCAAAGGGAGAGAGTGGAATGTAGAGGTGGATAGGCTGTCTGCTAATTTTGAGCAGCCAGATACCAGGGCTATAAGAAGAGCTCAGCATGGAGCAGTGTGACTCAGGGAGGCTTTGAAAACCAGTTTTAGTAATGATCCACAGTAATGTCCACTCCTTTTCTGTATTGGGCCTACCATAATTTGAACCTTGATGTGACTGCTACGTTTCTTTTCCATGCACATCACCCCCGGTGTCTCAGATTCCCTGTCCCTCTCTTCCCCTTCTGCTTTGAATTAATAAAGATTTCATTTTCAAGATCTGGACTTTCCTTGCACGCAGATATAGACACCGAAAGATCTGTCACAAGAATTAAATCTTGGGAAGACGGTGGAATAAAATTGGGAGGGGAAAACTCATTCATCTTATCTTTAAAAGAACAGCGGCCTTGCCTATCATACCTCAGCATATGTGCAGCTGTTATTCTTGGCACTCTCCCCCAGGATTGAGAGGAAGGGATATTGCATTGGCCCCCCTCACCTACTGGAACATGTGTGAGGGTAAGAGGAGGAATGTAGTGATGTTGGAATGCCGTTCTGCAGAGGGAGTTGAGCCTTAAGATGCTTCTCCTGAAGGTCACCCAGACATCTCAACATCTCCTACTGTGTGCCATGCTCATTCTCTGGGGCTCCTGTCATGCTCATAATGTCCAAGTCCAGTTTTTCAGAGAGCTGTCCTGGAGGCATTTATTATCTCATTAAACATGTCATCATGCATTCTTTTGCCTTCATCTTATCTGGGAGAATTTCTCTTCCAGTGTGGAAGAAGAACAGAAGGCCACGCTTTCAGCTGTAAACCATGCAAAGCAGAAAGGAACCATGGTTAGTTCAGACCCAGGGTCTAGTGCACAGTTGCTATACAAAAATCGCTCCCCTGAATCCACGCAAGTGTAAAGCAGAACATTTTCATTTCTACAATTGAATCAGTTTGCTGTCCCAGCTATGATGGGTATGGTCTGGGGGCAGGGGCACCGGACCGTCTGCAGCATTGGATGGACAACCCGCAGTGGAACCATAGGTGGCCAGGGTGGCCATGTCACCTTCCCTTTGTAACATGGACGTTGTCTGGAGGTCCGGGACCAGTGTTCCATCTCCTAAACTGCAAGCCTTGGCAGAGGCGGCATTGGGGGGGGTGGGGGAGGGGGAGTGCTTGCCGTGGCATGTGGTCACCACAACATTTTCCTTATTTTCCCCATTGCTGCTGCTCTCTAGTGCCCAAGACTTGAGGTTTCTGAGGTCAGCTCTGACCTTGCCACCCAAACTATGGCCATGTTTTGTAAAGCTTGGGTGAATGGCAGAAAATGACAGGAGGTCGGGGGAGCGGCAGGCACAGGCAGTACTGTTTGCATTTCGAGCAATTTAAATGAAAACTGCCACAGTCTCCCATAGGTAACCCTAGCTGATGATATGCTCCTGAGGGTAACAGAGGTGGCAAGGGAACAACTGCTGCAAGCATCCAGGTACAGATCAGGACTTCATGTTGTTTACTGCGATGATGCCAGGCGAATTAATACTGGAGTGGGGTGGGAAGAAATAAGGCAGTCCTTCCCAGAAACCTTCTGTGACGGATTGCAGAGTACTTCCATGAAAGTTTCCTGGAGATTCATAGATTCATAGATTCATAGATTATAGGACTGGAAGGGACCTCGAGAGGTCATCGAGTCCAGTCCCCTGCCCGCATGGCAGGACCAAATACCGCCTAGACCATCCCTAATAGACATTTATCTAACCTACTCTTAAATATCTCCAGAGACGGAGATTCCACAACCTCCCTAGGCAATTTGTTCCAGTGTTTAACCACCCTGACAGTTAGGAACTTTTTCCTAATGTCCAACCTAGACCTCCCTTGCTGCAGTTTAAACCCATTGTTTCTGGTTCTATCCTTAGAGGCTAAGGTGAACAAGTTCTCTCCCTCCTCCTTATGACACCCTTTTAGATACCTGAAAACTGCTATCATGTCCCCTCTCAGTCTTCTCTTTTCCAAACTAAACAAACCCAGTTCTTTCAGCCTTCCTTCATAGGTCATGTTCTCAAGACCTTTAATCATTCTTGTTGCTCTTCTTTGGACCCTTTCCAATTTCTCCACATCTTTCTTGAAATGAGGCGCCCAGAACTGGACACAATACTCCAGCTGAGGCCTAACCAGAGCAGAGTAGAGCGGAAGAATGACTTCTCGTGTCTTGCTCACAACACACCTGTTAATGCATCCCAGAATCATGTTTGCTTTTTTTGCAACAGCATCACACTGTTGACTCATATTTAGCTTGTGGTCCACTATAACCCCTAGATCCCTTTCTGCCGTACTCCTTCCTAGACAGTCTTTTCCCATTCTGTATGTGTGAAATTGATTTTTCCTTCCTAAGTGGAGCACTTTGCATTTGTCTTTGTTAAACTTCATCCTGTTTAACTCAGACCATTTCTCCAATTTGTCCAGATCATTTTGAATTATGACCCTGTCCTCCAAAGTAGTTGCAATCCCTCCCAGTTTGGTATCATCCGCAAACTTAATAAGCGTACTTTCTATGCCAATATCTAAGTCGTTGATGAAGATATTGAACAGAGCCGGTCCCAAAACAGACCCCTGCGGTACCCCACTCGTTACGCCTTTCCAGCAGGATTGGGAACCATTAATAACAACTCTCTGAGTACGGTTATCCAGCCAGTTATGCACCCACCTTATAGTAGCCCCATCTAATTTGTATTTGCCTAGTTTATCGATAAGAATATCATGCGAGACCGTATCAAATGCCTTACTAAAGTCTAGGTATACCACATCCACAGCTTCACCCTTATCCACAAGGCTCGTTATCCTATCAAAGAAAGCTATCAGATTGGTTTGACATGATTTGTTCTTCACAAATCCATGCTGGCTATTCCCTATCACCTTACCACCTTCCAAGTGTTGGCAGATGATTTCCTTAATTACTTGCTCCATTATCTTCCCTGGCACAGAAGTTAAACTAACTGGTCTGTAGTTACCTGGGTTGTTTTTATTTCCCTTTTTATAGATGGGCACTATATTTGCCCTTTTCCAGTCTTCTGGAATCTCTCCCGTCTCCCATGACTTTCCAAAGATAATAGCTAGAGGCTCAGATACCTCCTCTATTAGCTCCTTGAGTATTCTAGGATGCATTTCATCAGGCCCTGGTGACTTGCAGGCATCTAACTTTTCTAAGTGATTTTTAACTTGTTCTTTTTTTATTTTATCCGCTAAACCTACCCCCTTCCCATTAGTATTCACTATGTTAGGCATTCCTTCAGACTTCTCAGTGAAGACCGAAACAAAGAAGTCATTAAGCATCTCTGCCATTTCCAAGTTTCCTGTTACTGTTTCTCCCTCTTCACTAAGCAGTGGGCCTACCCTATCTTTGGTCTTCCTCTTGCTTCTAATGTATTGATAAAAAGTCTTCTTGTTTCCTTTTATTCCCGTAGCTAGTTTGAGCTCATTTTGTGCCTTTGCCTTTCTAATCTTGCCCCTGCATTCCTGTGTTGTTTGCCTATATTCATCCTTTGTAATCTGTCCTAGTTTCCATTTTTTATATGACTCCTTTTTATTTTTTAGATCATGCAAGATCTCGTGGTTAAGCCAAGGTGGTCTTTTGCCACATTTTCTATCTTTCCTAACCAGCGGAATAGCTTGCTTTTGGGCCCTTAATAGTGTCCCTTTGAAAAACTGCCAACTCTCCTCAGTTGTTTTTCCCCTCAGTCTTGATTCCCATGGGACCTTACCTATCAGCTCTCTGAGCTTCCCAAAATCTGCCTTCCTGAAATCCATTGTCTCTATTTTGCTGTTCTCCCTTCTACCCTTCCTTAGAATTGCAAACTCTATGATTTCATGATCACTTTCACCCAGGCTGCCTTCTACTTTCACATTCTCAATGAGTTCCTCCCTATTTGTTAAAATCAAGTCTAGAACAGCTTCCCCCCTAGTAGCTTTTTCAACCTTCTGAAATAAAAAGTTGTCTCCAATGCAGTCCAAGAATTTGTTGGATAGTCTGTTCCCTGCTGTGTTATTTTCCCAACATATATCCGGATAGTTGAAGTCCCCCATCACCACCAAATCTTGGGCTTTGGATGATTTTGTTAGTTGCTTGAAAAAAGCCTCATCCACCTCTTCCACCTGGTTAGGTGGCCTGTAGTAGACGCCTAGCATGACATCTCCCTTGTTTTTTGCCCTTTTAAGCCTAACCCAGAGACTCTCAACACTTCCGTCTCCTATGTCCATCTCTACCTCAGTCCAAGTGTGTACATTTTTAATATATAAGGCAACACCTCCTCCCTTTTTCCCCTGTCTATCCTTCCTGAGCAAGCTGTACCCATCCACACCAACATTCCAATCATGTGTATTATCCCACCAAGTTTCAGTGATGCCAACAATGTCATAGTTGTATTTATTTATTAGCACTTCCAGTTCTTCCTGCTTATTCCCCATACTTCTCGCATTTGTATATAGGCATCTAAGATACTTGTTTGATCTTTCCTCCCAGTTTTGTCCTGACTCTCCTTTCTCTCTGCCAATATAGCCCACACTCCCTCTTGTTTCCGACTCATTTCCCCGGTCTCCATGTTCCCCACTTACCTGTGGGCTTTGCTCACCTGTCCCCGTCGAACCTAGTTTAAAGCCCTCCTCACTAGGTTAGCCAGTCTGTGTCCGAACGAGATCTCCGAGATCTCTAGGAAGGAATCCCAGGACATCCCTATGTACATAAACAATCTTTTTCGTAGGGCACCCTCTGCCTGTCTGGTGCAGCCACAAGAAAGCAAATAGCCACTCTATCTCAATTTGGTTTTTTAAAATAAAAAGTAGAATATAAGAACGTGACCCAAAAATATTAATTGGAATTGCATACTCAGCAGAGGTTCCTTCCCTGGCATCACTCTGACATGCTGCTCTGCTGCAACTGGCTGGACTATTCTGGGGTTATAAACAGCTCCTGGCTCTCTGGGACAATGGATCCAGCACTCACCTGTTTCCCATTCTCCTCCGACTCCTCAGAGGTACTACACTGCTCTTGGGGGTCGTGATGGGGTCGCAGCTGAGAATAACATGCAGCTCTTTGTAAAAATGGCAGGTCTGTGGTACTGAACCAGAGTACCTGTTCACATCCCTTGCCTTCTGCTATGCCTGCCGCAGTTCCTTGATTTTCACATGGCACCGCTGTGTGTCCGTGGTGTAGCCTTTCTCCCCCATGACGCGAGTGATCTGCTTGTATATGTCTGTTTCTATGGCTGGATCAGAGCTGTGCCTGCACAGCCTCTTCTCACAGACCCAGAAGATCCACTGCCTCCTATGTACTCCAGGCAGGAGCATGTTTGGAGTGTAGAGCTGGCATGATCAGCTGGGCAGGTGAGCTTTCCATGCCAAACAAACAGGAAATTTAAAATTCAAAAGTTCCTGGTTCTTTAACAGGGGAGGGCCAGTTTCCTATGTACCTGGCTACTGGGCAGTGGCATTGAGAACAGTGACCAGAGTGGTCACAGCAGAGCATTGTGGGACATCTCCTGGAGGCCAGATAAGTTGACATAAGCAACACAGCATGTACGTTGCCACTATGTTGACCTAACTACGTCGAATTAAGCATTATGCCTCTCACAGATATGGAGTAATTAAGTCGTTGTAGCAGGTGAGTTACGTCGGTGGAAGGATCCTGGTAGCATAAACACAGACGACATTAGGTTGACATAAGCTGCCTTACGTCGACCTACCTATGTAGTGTAGACCAGGCCACTGTAGTTCAATATACTGAACATGGGCCTGAGCTCCAGGAACTTCTGGTTTCTAATCCCACTTGTGCCACTGACTCCCTGGGTGACATTTGACAACTCACTTACCTTCTTTGTGCTTCAATTGCTTCTTCTGTAAACTGAGAATTATATTTACCTTCCTCAGATGGGTGCTGTGAGGACTAATTTTTATACAGAGCTTTGAAACTATAAAGCGCCATAAGTGATGACGGTCTGCTCAGAAACACGTAATGTTGCATGGTGGTTTTGTGATATGGACAAGTGTACACTGAGAGAGGCTGAGATTGTTACATGAATTTGATGCAGTGAATTGAAATTTGAACCCAGTTTTCCTGAGACACAAGTTAGTGAAGTCTGACACACATTGTGCCATGTTTTCTCTCCCTTTGCCCCTCCGCATTCAGAAAAACCACATACTATGTGCATATTTTCTTAAATGCCACTACTTACAGCAACAGTACATTTGAAGTCATGATCTACAATTGTAGATGACCGTATCTTGATATTACCATTAATTATCTTTTCTATTACTGATAAAAACATACACCAGTTCACTGTAAATTAAAATCCGTAGTATTCAGTCCTGGTAAAACAAATAGTTCCTTTCCTCAGAAGTCCATTGTGTTCTGTCCAGTCCTTTCTTACTGTCTGTGTTAATCTGTTTTGAAGAATCAGCAGGCCAATAAAATGGCAATGTATAATTGCCATTCGCTCTGGGTTCAGTCACCATGACTTCTATTGAGGAGTAAATCAACAGCTGTGCAGGAGGAATATTTAAAGGGCACTAGTCCAGAGAGGATGATATAGATTAGACAAGTAATCAAATGTAGGATAAATACTTCTTCTTTCACCCCTTCTATCTTCTTCAGGTTGGCTTTTCTAATATTTATGCAGCTGAAGGATATCCAGGCAGATACCATGTCTCTCAACAGAGTTTTGTTCACTTGTATCATTGAAGCACAAATACTAGATTATTTTAATCCTTATTTGCTTGAATCCTTTTAAACTTGTCTTTTGCTATTAGAATCTTTGGTATCTTAATGCATTTCTGTTATTGCTGGAATTTTCTTTCCTTTTTGATCATATATTATTGGTAATCTCCACATGCACTCAAAATGACATTGAGTGTTAAAAAAAACCCACTGTCACTTCAATTTCAGTTATCTGAAGATTTTTTACAGCCATTGTGCAAAACTGACTCCAACTGTATCAAAATTATTCATTATAAAGGAGAGGTGATTTCACTTGTCCTATGAATTGGGCTTAAAGATAAAATCCCTTCCAGCTGTTGAGAACCGGATTTCCTATTCATTGTTCTGAATAGAGCGTAATCTGTGGCGAGACTTAATGCTCAACAAAAATGATTGAGTTGTCTTCAAATATGATAAACTTTACCCAACAGCATCTCACCTTAGTGAAATGTTTATGGTCCTACAATGTGAAGAAATTATCAGTCTATACAAATTCCATGCACTCGTTTCTCTTATATGCACACTGCTAAGTAGCACCATGAGTAGACAGAGGGTTTTTTTCTTTTCTTTTCTTCTTTGCTGTCTGTTAAAAATGAGCATGCTTCTGTTTGACAGACAAAAGTTACCATTGTAAGCTATGGAATAGAATAGGTTAAGTCAGTGCAGTATGTTACTAGGGAGACAGAAATTATTTTGGCATCCAATAAAATGAATCCTGTTTATCTATGAATTACCCGGACATCATAAAAGTCTATTGTTACCAGGTCATTATTTGAGGTTTGCTGGAATTGATTTAATGCATTTGATGTTCAGTTTTTGGGATCTGGATTCTAATCCTGACTAAAAGATTTACAAATGAGAATGAATGTAGTCTCCAGATTATCCCCAAACCATTAGGCAATTATGTGTAATGGACACTCTCGGCTCAGGAGAGCTCCAGGACTATTATAGCAGCATGTGCTGCAGGACAGAACTGAAGATCAGACTTTGATACTTATACGTTGTTTCCTTTCGCTATACCTGGTCTTAGCTAGCATGATTTTTCCTTCAACTTCAAGTGAAGTGAAATTCACTTACAAAAAATATTTTTTTAAAAACACAATCCATTTATTTAACCCCTTGTTCCCAAGTGAGGTTACTGGAAATCCTGGCATAAAAGATATGTCAGCACTACAATAAAACACCCATGGCTGACCTGTGTCAGCTGATTCTGGCTTGGGGGTGGGGCTATAAAACTGCAGTGCAGATATTTGGGCTTGGTCTGGATCATGGGCTCTGGCACCCTCTCGCAGGTCCCTGAGTCCAGGCTCCAGCCCAAGCCCAAACATTTGCATTGCAGTTTTATAGCCCCACACACCGAGCTCGAGTCAGCTGACGCAGGCCAACCATGGGTCTTGTATTGCAGTGTAGACATACCCAGAGAGTCTGGGTAGCTCTGACTCACCAGTCAATGCCATGGGGAATCCAAACCTTTGTCCCCTTTTCTACCATCCAGTGACAGATCATATATTCTAAATCATTTATTATGCATATCCTTGTTCTAAAGCAGTTTGATGTTCAATGGCATTACTGTAAGGACATTAGCTTGTCAGTGCACCGATAGCTTGCTGTTCTGCATGGTTTAGAGCACAGTCAAGGCCAGGAGATCTTTGGGCCTGATAAAATCAGAGCTGTTTCTGACCTGATGTCAGGCTAGCAGAAGTAAACTTTTTAAAATTTCCAATGAGCTGTTCCCCCAAGTTAATTGCAAAGGAGACTTGAGTGCCTCGTTTAATGTCATTATGTATGTGTGTGGTGTGCACATCTTTCCCTTTATGTGTTCTTTGCAACCTTTCACACACTGGCTAATAATGGTTTTGACCTTCTGGGTTAAATTTGCCTACTTAATTATATTTTTCTATAATCTGAATCCTTTTTTCTTTAGCTTATTTGCATGCATTAAAGTGTGTTTAATTTAGGATTTGATGCAGTCGGGGCCTGGGATAAAAAAGATTACGTAACAAAAGGCCTTTTAATAATGAAACGCACTAGAACTGGAAGCTGCAGGGTCTGACCATGTGGACAAATGAAATGTCTTTTGTCTGCATTTGCAGTCTTCCTAGAATAAAGTGGAGGTCTCTGTCTGGTTTAGGACAGCTAGCTAAACCTGATCGTTCCCCTCCATACACTGTTTCACCCTCATCCAGACCTGTTCCCCACTCCTGTAGCTGTCTCCACAGGGCTTGTCTATACTTAGCGGGGGATCGATGCATTGGCGGTCCATTTAGCAGATCTAGTGAAGACCTGCTAAATCGACCACAGATCACTCTCCTGTCGATTCCTGTACTCCACCGGATCGAGAAGAGTAAGGGGAGTCGATGGGAGAGTGTCTCCCGTCGACATCACGTAGTGTGGACCTCGCGGTAAGTAGATCCGAGCTATGTCGACTTGAGTTACACTATTCACGTAACTCAAATTGCATAGGTTAGATGAACTTTTTCCTGTAGGGTAGACAAGGCCATAGGCAGTGGCACAACGCAGCTGTAATGGATTGGGGGTGAGGGAGTGCCACTGGGCAATGTTCCCTCTGTAATTTTCAGAGCCGAGTATAATTGCCGGTAGTTACCCAGATCCTTATTTTTTAACTAAGTTATAATCATAGCTGTCAGGCTTTGTGTGAATTTTTTTTTTTTAAGGCACTCATTAGGCTAAGCAAGCTGGCTGTAGCAGTCAGTAAATTTCTCTTAGGGAAGGGACCTTCTCTAGCCCTGATATCCAGATATTCCTGCTCCAACTAGCCACATCTGCCCTTTTGAGTCATTATGAATTGGCTGATTTCTTATAGACATAGTGACATAAGTGGGACTTGATAGATTTGGAAGAGAAGGTAATGACCTAATGGATGAGTTCAGGAAGGGTGTATGATTAATAATTCCAAGTGAATAACTTGCTATTTTTTAAAAAGGAAATATATGGGCAACGACCTACATGCTGCCTTTGCCTTTGCTATGCCAATGCAGCTGTATTTGGAATTCTCTCTGACCTCTGGAAAGGTTTAGGTTCAGTGGACTAGGCTTTACCAAAGCACCTGACTCCTGACACCCTTACTGTTCTAGTCCTGATTCTCTTATGCAGACAAGTGATCCTGTTTTATCACCTTGTTTGACTGTTCATTTAAAAATAAACCAATACCATAAGTATGAACTCCAGGGAGCTTTGGGGCTTGGGTTTCACTGCCCTTTATGTATTTAATGGACATTATAAAAATGCTCATGTTGGTCATGCTGGCATTTTCACGCAGTATTACATTGATTAGGTTGCACTGAAATTTTTGCTTAAAACAGGACTCAAAACCCTTTGTGTAATGCTTTTGCATTTAATTTAGTGTCCAGATCTGGTGCAGTGACTCTTCAGAGAAAAGTTGAATTTTCTGTGAAATTATTTTAGTGAAAAAATTACTAACTTTTACAAAGCAAAGATTTTAAGATGCTCCTATTTTCCTCACTTTCTTTTGCGTTCACTGTTATACAACCATACTTCCCACAAGCTCCAACATTCTTTCATAATCTGATCTCATCTTGGTCATAAGCCACTCCTGGAATTTTAAAATGTAAAGATAATTTTTTCCTTTTTTGGGATAATCAGACTCCTCACTGATGGAACTGTTTAGATCCATCAGCTATTTCAGTATTCCAGTGCTGCCAGACTGTCTGCCTGAATCTTGGTGTGAAATCAACACACAAAAGTGTGTGATTTGCTGTGCTCTACATGTACTTCTGTTGAGCAAGGTTGCTGGATATGTAGGCAGAAGCATGTGGTTAGGCTCGGGAGAGGTGAGGCTTTGGGGGGACATGGGGGCAAGTAGGGGTATAAGTAGTGTGGTGACTAGAGATGTGGGGGGTAAATAGGAGTTGAGCAGAACTTTGAGGAGTTAGGCGAGTTTGAGCAAGGATGTGGGAGGGGCTCTGTCCATAAGCATGCAGGGAACTAAGGTTGTGAGGATAGCCCAGGGTGCCTGTGCCACAACATTGCTGCTTGAAGGGTTCCCTCAGCACTGCTGCCCCAACACACTGAGGCTGTAGTGCCACTCAAGAAAAAAACGAACCAGGCATTACAGCTAGTTGTTATGGTACTTAATGAATGACTGGAAGGCACTCATGCTGCGCTCATTTGGCAAGTATAAGAACTTGTGTAGGATAGAAACATGGAGCCCTTGATGTACCAGTGCTTTGGCACAGATATTCTGCCTGGCATGTGAGGGAACTGAGGCAGAGCCCATGCAGAACCATGCAAAGCTACATACCTTGTAATGTAGGAAACCCCACTAACTCTGCTAGTCATCAGATCACATGGCCAGCGTTCGTGGAGATACATGTGGACTGTGAGTTGTAGAAAAGTAGTAATTAGGGTTAAGAAGGGAGCATAGATGGTGTATTGAATGACTTAAGTTTTTAGTTCCTTCCTTTTTATGCAGTCTAGCAACCATAACTGAATCTAACACATTTTTAGGTGGGAATTTTTATATATGTTGGCACTGTTACTTGGTAGGATATATGGTTCTGTCATCTTTTTGCAACTAACTTACAATTATTCAATAACAAAATTGCAGACAGACTAGTATATTCAAAGTATTAGTTTGAGTTAGAAGTGAGGGGTGAATGAAAGGAAATGATTTTTCAGTATGACAGGAATAGGGAATTCCCCTGTGGTGTTGGGACTCATGCATCTTTGTCTCATCTTTTGCTATCACAATCAGTAAATGTCAAAATAAAATGAAGCAGAATATAAACTACTTGCCTTTAAACTCAGTCCATGCTGAAATTTTTTTAAGTTCTCATTTTTGTATTGGTAAAACATTGCAGAAGAATGAGACTGGAAGTGACTTCTGACTGTTGAGTTGTGTATCTAGTGTATGTTACTAACTTGAGTTGCCCCTCTGAGTGCAAGAAAGGTTTAGAGTCATTGGACCAGTCTAAAAGATAAAGTTATATAAGGCACGGACTCCGTGTCCCCTTCGGCATTAATTCAGATGCAGGCTGTAGGCCGCATTTAAATCTTTCAGATCATGCAAAGGTAGGATTACCATCTTTAATAGTTTATTCTGCAAGACAAACTGAAGATGTCGTGCATGGCATGTGTATTGCACTGTGTCTGTTTCAGATACTTTAATGTGCTACAAGCCAAGTTCGTGAGATAATACTGTCAAACATGGGATATCTTCTGAAAAACGGGAAAGATGGCAACTTTTAACAGCTTGTCTGACTTCTAATGTGACTAATGAGTAATTGTTTTTGTTTGTACTTGTGCAAAGGTATGTGAAGTTGAACTTCTGCTTGTAGCTCTTAACACCCTAAGGGTATGTCTACACTATGAGAGTAGTTCGACTTTACTTAAAGCGAATTTGTGGAACCGATTTTACAAAGTCGAACGTGTGTATCCACACTAAGGACAGTAATTTGACTTTGAGTCCACACTAACGGGGCAAGCGTCGGCATTGGAAGCGGTGCACTGTGGGTAGCTATCCCACAGTTCCCGCAGTCCCCGCTGCCCATTGGAATTCTGGGCCCCCAATGCCTGCTGGGGCAAAAAAGTGTGCTGAAGGTGGTTTTAGGTAACTGTCGTCATTCAACCCTCCCTCCCTCCCGCCTTCCCTCCGTGAAAGCGCCGGCGGGCAATCAGTTCGCGCACTTTTCTGGTGATTGACAGCGTGGACGCCACAGCACCGCGAGCATGGAGCCCACTGCGATCATCGCTGCAGTTATGGCCGTTGTCAACACCTCGCGCCTTATCATGCACCTTTTTCAGAGGCAGATGCTGAGAAATTGGGCGAGGAGGCTACGGCAGCGCAGTGAGGACATTAAGTCTGAGAGGGGCACAGACCTCTCACAAAGCACGGGACCCCGCGCCGTGGACACCATGGTGACAATGGGTCATGTTGATGCTGTGGAACGGCGATTCTGGGCCCGGGAAACAAGCACGGACTGGTGGGACCGCAGGTCTGGGATGAATCACAGTGGCTGCAAAACTTTCGGATGCGGAAGGGAACTTTCCTGGAACTTTGTGAGTTGCTGTCCCCTGCCCTGAAGCGCAAGGACACCCCTGATTCACGGTCCGGGTTACCCCCTTGGGAGGGTTGGTAGGGGATCTCCGTGAGGGTGATGAAGAGACCCTGGCTGTCGGGGAAATCAGCATTGAAAGCGCTGTCAACTGCCTCAGCCTCCTCAGCTCCTTCCTCATCTTCCCCATCCGCGAACAGCTCCGAGGAAGTGGCAGTCGACAATACCCCATCGTCAGAGTCCACGGACAGTGGTGGGGTAGTGGTGGTGGCTGCACTTAGAATGGAATGCAGTGCCTCGTAGAAACGGCATGTCTGGGGCTGGGATCCAGAACGTCCGTTTGACTCTTTGGTCTTCTGGTACGCTTGTCTCAGCTCCTTGATTTTCACATGGCACTGGGTTGCATCCCGGCTGTATCCTCTCTCCGTCATGGCTTTTGAGATCTTCTCGTAGAACTTCGCATTCCGTCTTTTCGATCGCAGCTCCGAAAGCACGGACTCATCGCCCCACACAGCGATAAGATCCAAGACTTCCTGATCAGTCCATGCTGGGGCCCTCTTTCTATTCAGCGATTGCATGGTCACCTCTGCTGGAGAGCTCTGCATCGTTGCCAATGCTGCTGAGCTCGCCACGATGTCCAAACAGGAAATGAGATTCAAACTGGCCAGACAGGAAAAGGAATTCAAATTTTCCTGGGGCTTTTCCTGTGTGGCTTGTCAGAGCATCCGAGCTCTGACTGCTGTCCAGAGCGTCAGAGTGGTGCACTGTGGGATAGCTCCCGGAGCTATTAGCATCGAATTCCATCCACACTAACCCTAATTCGACATGGCCATGTCGAATTTAGCGCTACTCCACTTGTCGGGGAGGAGTACAGAAATCTATTTAAAGAGACCTCTATGTCCAAATAAATAGCTTCGTTGTGTGGACGAGTGCAGGGTTAATTCGAATTAACGCTGCTAAATTCAACATAACCTCCTAGTGTAGACTAGGCCTAAGAGTAGTTGTGCTCCATTTCTTCCCCCCCTCCCAAAAAAAATCAATAGTGGGATGTGAAGGAGAAATTTGAAATATTTGTCATCTATACTGTACACAGCTGTTTGGATTAATACAATGCTTTATATTTTGTGGACAGACACTCCTTTATCCCTATAACAGATCAGCTCTAACTAAACTTCAGTTCATCACAATTTCTCTCAATACCCAAGATTTTTTTTTTTTAAATTGGACCAGTTCGTACTGGTGAAAGAGATGAGCTTTTGAGCTACACAGAGCTAGTCTTCAAACCTGAAGAGCTCTGCGTAACTCAAAACCTTGTGTCTCTAATATCCTGGGGCCAACAGGACTACAACAACACCGCAAACGTTTGTTTTCATGATTTGTAGCAATATTGAACAATGTGACTTTACTCTGAAGACTAACTCTCTTTTAAAGTGGCATCTCGGGGTTCCATGTTTATCCTCTATTGATGATTCCCAGAGCAAACATCTTTGGTTTACACGTGAAGATACTTTTTTCTAATTGTCAGCTCTGCAAACTTAGAGTTTTGAGAGTCAAGCAGGGTGTGTTTCCTTGTTACATCTCTGCACCCCATTCTCTTCTGTGGGTTTTCTCTGGTGTAACAGGGAATTTGGAAACAATTCTGTTGATATATAGGACAACCTCGCTCACTCTTTAGCTGGGTTGTTTCTGCAGTACAAACAGGACTAGAAAGGGAATAAGTAAACCTCATGACTCTAAATGTATGACTCTCAAATATGCACAGGGAACCAATGGACCTGTTAAAAATGTGACTATTTTTAAACTTTTCAGATTAAAACTGTACTTTAAGGCTAAGACATTTAAAAGCATAGTAGAAGATAACATCAAAACTACTCTTTATGTATATGGGTTCTAACCATTTTCCAGTCAGTCTCAAATCTGTCGGCACATTCCCTCCTGCATAACTTACCTTCACACTAAAAAAAAACACTCTGGTTGGTCAAAATCTATAACTTCACACTACCCCCAAGGCACTTCAGCCTTCTGCACCAGTATTTTCAGAAAAGAGCTTTCTATCTCTGGAGACTAGTGGAGGCACTATAGTGCTGTAAAGGTTGCATTGCCTTGTCCTTATTGCAATAGCGATATTTTCAGTCCTGTAGCATCGTGCTTGGTCCTTTTTGGTAGAAATTTGCAGAACTGAATTTTGAAGGATGTCATAATTCTGGTAGTGAATTTTTTTCAGAGTTAACACAGATTTTCAACTTTAGTGTAGATAAAATCAATCTTTAAAACTCAGAAAGAGGCATTTGTGGTGAACTGGTGTATGGCGTAGCACTACTGGAGGTGTGTGTGTGGTTCAGTCAAACCAGTGTATTCACCAGTGTGCAGACAAACTTGGGGGCTTCAGGGCTTCAGGTACATGACAGTGCTGCCTGCGTCCCATCCTAGCTGCAGGTACCATGTTTGGCTTTGCCCATTCCTTCCCTTCACCCATATAGATTCCATCACTGAGTCTTGCTGGTCTAATTTCTTCATCACCGAAAAGTCCTTCCTCACTTCTTAGAACATTGTCCAGATCTTGATCATCCTGTGCCTGGACTGTTGAAGTCTCCTCCTCTGGCTTTCCTGACACTTGCCTCATCTCTCTCTCATCTACCCCCCAAACTCTGTTATGAAAACATCTTAGGGCCGCATTCAGCCCCATGCTGTAATTACAGCTTCTCTCCCCTTGTAGAAACTGCACTATTTCCTGAGTACCTCTCTTACGCTCCCCCCCCACTCCACACACACACACACACACACACACTAGTGCCACTCGCTGGTGCACAGTGCCATGAGATGATGGTATCTTCCATGCCCACATTTAGAGCTATGAGCATTATGCTCCTGTTGTCATTAACAATATCGTTGCTTGCTAAGAGAGAAATGGAGGCTTTGACTTTTCATTGCTGCCAGGCATCTAGCGCTTCCAGAAGGATAATTAGAATGCTTGCAGATGCAATGAACCCTCACATTTTTTAGTGTGTTCCTCATATACCTGAGCCCTGTGTAATCCCCTTGGTACGTTGATGCTGAAGCACAAAATGAATTGTATAGGTCTGTTTATAACAAACGTGTCCAAAATTTTCAAAGCTGGGAGGTAGTGATGAGTGTCCAGGGATCCTAGTTGCTACCCTAATGCAATCAGCAATAGGATCCCATTGTGCTGGGGGATCTTACGAACATCTACATACAGCCCCGGCCCCAAATGGCTGACAGCCTAACCAGATAAGATGAACAGTAACAAAAAGTCTGACTTAGTTACATCTTCTTTAAAACAATTGAGAGGTGGGCTGAAAAAATTCCATGTGTCTCTGCCAAAGTACTCCCCGAGTGTTGACCCTATTTCTGTCTTGCCTACCTTCATAGGCAATATTTATTTCCTTGTTAACCCATGCTAATATAGCTGACTCCCTCCATTTGGGCATTAAAATACACATGCTCATGCTTCAACGTTTTCTTATTCTGAGGGTGGTTTTTTAATTCCCATTTAGTGGCCATGCCCTTCCACTCCCCCTCATTTATGCTTTTACTGACCAAATGAGTTTGGTACGTTTTTCTGGTTCTGATGATTTCACAGGGTTCTAAATGATCTCAAGTCTCTAATGGTATACTTATGCTACAGCTCTGGCAGTTGTGCCTGCCCTCTAATGACCCTCAAGGAAGCCAGGACCTTGTGAACCATCCCCAAGAGGAGGAAGGTGCTGCACCCTGCCCACGTGAGTTTAGACTCCTAAATCCATACTTAGGAACTTAATAATAAGGGCCTGATTATCAAAGATGCTGAGCTCATTAACTCCCATTGACTTCAGTGGGATTTGTCAATGCTCAACACTGCTTAAAATCAGGCCAGTCTTATTTAGCTGCCTATATATGGATTTTAGAACCTCAGGCACTTAGGTTTAAAAATTTTGGCCACACAATTTTATACATGTAATAACCGGGAAAAGTATCTCAATGAGTATGCAACGAGTTTCCCCAGAAGAAAGCTTTGTAACAGAGTGGGCTATTTCTGAATCAGATTGTTTTGTCTCATCAGTTGAGCCCGAGTTTGGATTTGCCCGAGGGCAGATTATTGTACTGCACTATAGACCACTGCCCTGCCCAGGAAATCTCATTGAAGGACCATCACAGAGAGCATTCCATCAACTTGAATAACTCAACTACTAGGCCGTTCCCATGGAACAATAGCCTTTCTACACAGGCACCTACATAGTGAGTAGGATGGAGTCGGGGGGAGGGGCGGGGGGGCAACATGACTGATGGATCTGAAGCACATAGCAGAGCTGTGGGGGCCCTGCAGTAGGGATATATTACCGACCACCTGACCAGGATGGTGATAGTGACTGTGAAATGCTCAGGGAGATTAAGCTATTAAAATAAAAAACTCAATAATAATGGGGGATTTCAACTATCCCCATATTGACTGGGTACATGTCACCTCAGTACAGGATGCGGAGATAGTTTCTTGACACCTTAAATGACTGCTTCTTGGAGTAGCTAGTCCTGAAACCTACAAGAGGAGAGGCAATTCTTGATTTAATCATAAGTGGAGCACAGGATCTGG
This sequence comes from Trachemys scripta elegans, assembly GCF_013100865.1. Lineage (NCBI taxonomy): Eukaryota > Metazoa > Chordata > Testudines > Emydidae > Trachemys > Trachemys scripta. Next base: position 49,928,832 of record NC_048305.1, on the reverse strand, counting down.
TCCAAGAAGTGAATATAGCTGGACCACTTTGTAATAGTGACCATAATATAATATAATTTTAACATCCCTGTGGCGGGGGGAAAAAACCACAGCAGCCCAACACTATAGCATTTAATTTCAGAAAGGGGAACTACACAAAAATGAAGACGTTAGTGAAACAGAAATTAAAAGGTACAGCACCAAAAGTAAAATCCCTGCAAGCTGCTTTTTAAACTTTTTAAAGACACCATAATAGAGGCTCAACTTAAATGTATTCCCCAAATTAAAAAACATAGAAAACCAAAGAAGTGCCACAGTGGCTAAACAGCACAGTAAAAGAAGCAGAGAGAGGCAAAAAGGCATCCTTTAAAAAGTGGAAGTTAAATCCTAATGAGGAAAATAGAGAGGAGCATAAACACTGGCAAGTGAAATGTAAAAATATAATTAGGAAGGCCAAAAAAGAATTTGAAGAACAGCTAGCCAAAGACTCAAAGTAATAGCAAAAAAATGTAAGTACATCAGAAGCAGGAAGCTTGCTAAATAACCAGTGGGGCCACTGGATTGTTGAGATGCTACAGGAGCACTCAAGGACAATAAGGACACAGCTGCGAAACTAAATGAATTCTTTGCATGGGTCGTCTTGTGTGAGGATGAGGGAGATTCCCAAACCTGAGCCATTCTTTTTAGGTGACAAATCTGAGGAACTGTCCCAGATTGAGGTGTCATTAGAAGAGGTTTTGGAACAAATTGATAAACTAAACAGTAGTAAGTCACCAGGACCAGAGGTGTTCACCCAAGAGTTCTGAAGGAATTCAAATGTGAAATTGAAGAACTACTAACGGTCGTCTGTAACTATCATTTAAATCCACTTCTGTACCGGATGGCTGGAGGATAGCTAATGTGATGCCAGTTTTTAAAAAGGGCTCCACATCTCAGCAACTACATGCTGGTAAGCCTGACTTCAGTACCAGGCAAACTAGTTGAAACTATAGGAAAGAACAAAATTGTCAGACACCTAGATTAACATAATTTGTTGGGGAAGAGTCAACATGGTTTTTGCAAAGGGATTGTGCCTCACCAATCTACTAGAATTCTTTGAGGGGGTCAACAAGTATGTGGACCAAGGGGATCCAGTGGATATAGTGTACTTAGATTTTTCAGAAAGCCTTTGACAAGGTCCCTCACCAAAGGCTCTTAGCCAGTAACACTTACTTTGCTTAAGAGGGAAGGTCCTCTCATGGACTGGTAACTGGTTAAAAGATAGGAAACAAAGAGTAGGAATAAATGGTCAGTTTTCACAATGGAGAGAGGTAAATAATGGTGTCCCCCAAGGGTCTGTACTGGGACCAGTCCTATTCAATATATTCATAAATGATCTAGAAAAAGGGGTAAACAGTGAGGTGGCAAAATTTGCGGGTGGTGCAAAACTACTCAAGATAGTTAAGTCCTAGTCAGACTGCGAAGAGTTACAAAAGTATCTCTCAAAGCTAGGTGATTGGGCAACAAAATGGCAGATGAAATTCAGTGTTGATAAATGCAAAATAATGCGTGTTGGAGAACATAATCCCAACTAGACATATAAAATGATGAGGTCTAAATTAGCTGTTACCACTCAAGAAAGAGATCCTGGAGTCCTTGTGGATAATTCTCTGAAAACATCCACTCAATGTGCAGCAGCAGTCAAAAAAGCGAACAGAATTTTGGGCATCATTAAGAAAGAGAGGGATCATAAGACCGAAAATATCATATTGCCTCAATATAAATCCCTGGTACGCCCAAATCTTGAATACTGCATGCAGGTGTGGTCGCCCCATCTCAAAAAAGATGTATTGAAATTGGAAAAGGTTCAGAAAAGGGCAACAAAAATAATTAGGGGTCTGGAATGTCTTCCGTATGAAGAGAGATTAATAAGACTGGGACTTTTCAGTTTGGAAAAGCCTAAGGGGGGATATGATAGAGGTCTATAAAATCATGACTGGTATGGAGAAAGTAAAAAAGGAAGTCTTATTTACGCCTTCCCATAACATAAGAACTAGGAGTCACCAAATGAAATTAATAGGCAGCAGGCTTAAAACAAACAAAAGGAAGTATTTCTTCACACAATGCATACTCAACCTGTGGAACTCTTTGCCAGAGGATTGTGAAAGCCAAGACTATAACAGCGTTCAAAAAAGAACTAGATAAATTCATGGAGGATAGGTCCATCAATGGCTAATAATCATGATGGGCAGGGCTGGTGTCCCTAGCCTCTCTTTGCCAGGAGCTGGGAATGAGCGATAGGCAATGGATCACTTGATGATTACCTGTTCTGTTCATTCCTTCTGAGGCACCCAACATTGGCCACTGTCGGAAGACAGGATACTGGGCTAGATGGACCTTTGTTCTGACCCAGCATGGCCAGTCTTATGCACAAGAGTGGGGTTCTGCTCTGTGCAAAGGGCCGGTCATCACCACATGTAAGGAGGCCTTGCAGAAGATAGCAAGCAGTATGGACTCTGCCCAGCCTGAAATGCTGACAAATCGTAGAAGGATTGAGATCAGACGTCATGGGGAGGATGTGTTTGAGCGCTCCAGTCCTTTATAAGAGTAAAGTGGTTAAGATGTTCCTTTCCTAAGACTGCATTCCTTGTTTTCCTGCTATGTTGTCTCTGAAGGATCTAGACTAAAAGCCCAGAGTGCCCACAGTCTGGATGGAACTCTGAGGGCATGTGTGTAAGTGACAGAGGCTCAGGAAATCGAAGACACAGATTTCAGGATTTAGGGTGGTTGGAGAGCGTGGTATCCCACATCCCAAGGAAGGGCATTGGATAAGTGGTCTGGGCCTGGGTGTGTGTCCTTGAGTCCAGAGCTAGAAACAGTGACTAGACTAGACTAGTAGTAATTTGGGCTCTTAATCTGCTTGGCGAAGAGTAAACTTCAAAATGGGTTTTCCTTCAGTTTGTAAGTCAATATTGTACTCCAGAAGCAGAATTTATATAAGGGAAACTAACCCTTTATATTCATCCCTGCATATTTATTCCATCTGCTCAGCAAAAACTTCCTGGGTTCTACTGATGTCTTCGTCACCAATTTACTCTGCAGCTTAGGCCATGTCAGGTGAATGCACTGCCTCAGTTTCCCCAGTTGTAAAATCAGGTTAGTACTTAGTTACCTAACGGGGACTTCTTGAGACTTAATTAGTATTTGTACCATGTCTTTGGATCCTCTGGTGAAATGTGCAATATAAATTCAAAATATTATTTTTTACTGATTGCATTGTTAATTAAATCCACACATATAAGTGATTTATGGGCATTATAGAATTGAGAATTAATGATTTAAAATATTAATGTCAGGGTTGTTAGGTCAGTTTTTAAATCTGTATCATTCACCTAATTAGAGGATGAAACTCAGCACTGGCAGAGTAGGAGAAGTGGGCGATTAAGAAGCAAGCCTTTAGCTGGTCAGTGTCTGTGTGCAGGAGACTCTGCTTTAATATTTGGACCAACCTTTTGTGCCTGGTCCAAGGGAGCCTCAAGCAGCGTCAAGACAGTGAATTGGGCTCCATAAAGCAAGTGGGAAAGAGTTTTGTGTAATTCAAGAACGAACCCTACTAGACCCACTTAAAAACGATTTATCACTCTTCAGTGGGAGCATGCTCCGGTTGTCTTCAGGCAGAGTTTTGTAGGTGATACACAAGATCCATTTTTGTGTGGTCAAGAGAGAACAGGAAAGAGAAGGAAAATATATGGGAGCATACACAGGTATCTGGGCCCATGTACACTATCCAAGGTTAGCATGGTTCAGGGGCATGATTTGGTCCCCTCTGATGCAAGACCAGGACCATGTTTTAACCAGCTTGGGCTGCAACTGTGTTGTTAGCAGCTCTGCTGTAATAGCTTTGATTGTAGTCCACGCTGACCCTTCAATTTCAGAGTTTGTTTGGTTCACTGTGGGCCTTTAGTCTCCTGCTTTCTCTTTCCGGTTTGTTATGAGTGATTGCCTGTCATAGATCTTGCAGGGCAATTTCTGCACAAAAATCGGAAGTTCCCTACCTTGTTGGGTTTCTTTTCTTCTCCTACCCAAATGCTAGGAGGCTGGGGTGCTTTTAGGATTACGTCTCATAGGCCTGGTCTACACTAGAAAATCAGGTCAGTTTAACTAAGTCAGTCAGGGTGTGAAAAGTCCATAATTCTGAGCGGCATAGTTAAGCCGATCTAAATCCCCATGTAGATAGAACTAGGGTGACAGAAGAATTCTTCATCGACCTAGCTACTGCCTCTCGGGGAGGTGGATTGCCTACGCAGACAGGAGAATCCCTCCTGTCGCCATAGCACAGCTGTGCCACTCTAGCATTTTAAATGTAGATAAGCCCTTAGGCTATGTCTGCCATTGGAGCTGGGACTGTGATTCCCAGCTCTCTCAGACATACTCATGCTAGTTCTCTTCAAGCTGGTGTGCTTAAAAACAGTATTGGAGCCTCAGTATGCGGGAAGCAGCAGTGGATTAACTGTACCAAGTACTTACCCACAGGGTGCAGGGAGGTTTGTACTTGGCCTGGCTATCCCTTGCCAATGCTCACCGCTGTCCATGCTACCATGGCTACACTACTGTCTTTAGCGAGCTAGCACGAGTATGTCTCTGCAAGCTGGGAATCACAGCCCTAGCTCCGAGTGTAGACGTACCCTCGGTCTATTGTGCACTGTTGTTTTTTAACAGAATTATTGCCATTATGGTTCTAAATGTTAGTTTTTTCAGGACCTGGGAGCATCTTGTAGAGCGGTGCAATGTGTGTATTTGATCTTTTAGTTCCTTCTTGTGGAGTGAGCATTTGGGGGAGGAGCCCGGGGAATAAAAACAAGAATAGCAGTGGTAATGAACAGTGCCTGGGGCCCCATTCTGCTGGGCCCTCCACAAACGTACACGACAGCCTGGCCTGTGTCCTGAAGAACTGACTCTGGTTTAAGACAAGATGTGAGAAGAGAAAGTAACAAACAGTAGGAGGTGAGGAAGGGGGGAGAGAACAAATACAACAGTGATAATGGCTGGTTCCTCCTGGGCCTCTGCAGTCCTCAGACTAGCTGGTGCGTAACTTGGTTTAGGATCACCAAATAGGTGTTTGGGGCTTTCAAATATAAATAGATGGGCAAAGGCAATCCACACTAGACCTTTACCTAGCCATTTCTTGTGGTATTGCAATAGTGATGCTAACTTGTTTCATGTTTGTACGTAGCATTGCGGGCTTATTACCTGCTGTATTTGTATAAAGCTGAGATTTCATTAAGGGCCTCAAACTTACTCCTTATGGAGAGTGTCTGAAGTGTAAGTCTGTCCCAGGAGAAATGGCTGTGTGGGGACAGTGGGGCTTTGGAGACCTTGTTGTGGATAGGAGATGGGCAGTGAAGCTCAGCATTCCCTCGTATGGGGAGGGGGAATTTTCATAATGCTGATACAGACATACAGTGGTTTTAATGTCTGTCTCTGCCTGCCTGTTGGGAACAGTGCACCAGCCATTAGGCCTCTGTAGTTTGTGGTGTTTGTAGCATAATTTGTCACTGACAAATTATTCCAGACTGAATTCCAAGTAAATTCCAGGTAGGTGCTTATTTGTATACATTTTTATGTCAGAAGGACTGAAATACAGAGAGAATTGCACCTGCTGCATAAAAGTTTCAGAGAAAATCCCCAAATCCCACCCCCATTTTTTACAGCCCCCTCCCCCTCTTATTTGTGGGCCTTAATTTTTTCTGTCTAGGGTTCACAGGACCTCGCAAAATGGGATAAATCAATAGCAACCTGTGGGCAGCTCCCTACACACATGCAGTTAGACACGCTTTTTTGTTCCAGCCAGATCCTGAATTGCCCTCTTGGTCTTGCTTTTCTGAAAAGCACATGCTGAAAGGAAAGGTCATGCTAAGAAAAAATTATTTCACACTTGGCTGGCAAATGGCTTTCTTCTTATGCGAGTGTCTCTCATTGGAGTGAGTGTTTGACTACTTTCCGCTGTGCTCCCATATGCTGTGAGTGAAGGCATAAATTTGTGTATGTATGATAGTAAATGAGCTTCCAGTTATACGGTAGGATATTGTGCTGACTTCAGCCTAAATAAAAGCAGAAAAAAATGCATTAACTGTGAAATCCAAAAAAGAGAGGCACTAATAAAGGGTGCCTTCAGTATAGAGGCTTTAATAAAATGGGGATAGATGTTCCTTATGTCAAGGGATCCACATGTGGCTCAGATGGAAAATGCAGGGCAAAAAATGCCAGAAAACATTTTTGGTTTTGAGGGATTTATTTTATCTAAAGGAAAGTCTGAATAAGAGAGAGAGGTTAAAGGCGTTGGTCTGCATTAAAATGATGTGGAGGGATTTAACAGGCTGGGAAGTGAATTTCTGCTTAGTCCACATCTTGTCTTCTATAGAAGCTGCAGGTTGTGCCTGTGTTAAGATGATGAAAGCACTAATTTGAAAGCTTGCTCTTGATGTAGGATCCTGTAGAGAGTCTGTGAACTCCTGTGTGACAAGAAAACACACATACATATTTGTACCAGACATGACAAAAATTGGACAACTGTCTCTCTATTTTTATGCACACACGCGCACACACAGAAAAATTGTCTCTCGTGGTGTGAATAATTTCATTGTTACAAAATACACAGTTATCAGGTAGCGAGAAGAAACTTGGAATTTTTTTTTAAACAGCTGAAGCTGGAAAGAGACACCTGGCTGCATTCTTGCCTTTGCTGGGCTGCTGCACATTTCTTTCCAAATATTCCTAATTTGATCTTTTTTTGTGTTGAAGAGACTTGATCTTCACATGTGAAAAGGGAAATAATTGTCAGAATGATGTATAGAATTCATGTTAGCAGTGTTGGTCCCAGGAATTTCAAGAGACAACATGGGTGAGGTAATATCTTTTCTTCAAATGTTTGCACATGTCCATTCCACTGTGGGTATGCGTGCACTCCATGCACAGTTGTCAGGGAACTTTTTTTTTCTCAACAGTACTTTTTGGGCTGGCCTGTGTGCCCTCTGCCGTTACATGAGGCATTGTGTAGGTATACAAGCGTGGTGCTGCCCCCGATGTCCCTCAGTTCCTTCTTACCACCGGTGACTTTTGTTGGAGCAATTTCAGACTTCTTGTGCCTAGTTCTTCCCTCGCTCCTTTATATATATATATTCCCTGTTTATTATTGGAAATGAGTTAGCTAGTTAACATTAGTTGAGTTAGATTTTAGTGCTGGGTTTCAGTTTTTAGGTCTTTTTGATTAAAATTAATCTTTTGGTATCAGAACAATGCCTCATTCTCTGGGGTTTAATTCCTGCCGGTCTTGCAACAAGCCTGTGCTGGTCAATGACCCGCATCCATCTTGCCTGAAATGTTTGGGAGAATCCCATAGCAGTGACAAATGTCACATTTGTAAAGGTTTTAAGCCCCACTCAAAGATAGAGCGGCCAGGCTCAAGTGTCTGCTTATGGGGATAACACTTTGCCCTGTATCGGAGCTGGTGCATGTGGAGAGTGCCACAGATACCTTGCCCTCAATACAGAGCGTTGCGCCTGAGATATGTGAGGCTCCTTGATCCCTTTCGCCGGCACTGAAGAAAAGGCACAGGCCCTCCTCAGTTCTTTGGTACCAAAACCTGCTAGAAGATGTTCGGGGGAGAAGCTCCCCCTAGAGCACTCGGTAGCTAAGAAAAAGGGATCACTGCCTCCAGAACCTGTGTCAGGTCTGTCAGAGCCATCCCCTGAAAGATCCTTGTGTCCTGTTTGTCAGACACCTTTTAACTGTTCCCTAAAACGCCACACAGCATGTTTCCGCTGACAGCTACAGACTCTGCATCATCACAAAGAAATTCTGCCTCTAAAAGATAAATAAAAGTGCTACACACAAGACATTAGTCCTTCCCATAGCCAATAAGTTATTTCAATAGCTCACATGGTAGCAGTCTGGGTAGGGATCTGATTTGCAGGTCTAGGGTTCAAACCTGCTGATGACCCATATTGGAGCCTCATATTGTTTCATGTGACAGAAATCCTCTTTTCCAGATTGCTTTTTTAAAAACTGATTTATTCATACAATGAGAAAATATTCTTTTAAATCAGGTTTTATACTGAGAAACCATCATGACATGGTGTGCAGCAAAGATGTTCCATCATTTGACCATTTTTTCACACATTTCGGTGGCTTGACTCTCACATTGGAAGATTGAAGGTTGAGAGATATGACAGGTGATAGCAAAGGCTTTAGTGAAATGGGGGCAATCTTTCCTGAAAACCACCTGTGGCTTCAATCTCATGGGGGGAGAGAATGGCAAATGGCAGCCATCTTTAGTAGGAACATGAATATATGTTCCAAATTAGCTGGCAATGAGTGTTAACTATTTGGAAAGTGTGATGATAAACTATCCCTTTCTTAGTAAAATAGGCCTGGGAGGGGAAAAAGGGTCAGGCTCCAGAGAAAAATTTCATGATGGTCCCATTTGAAATTAATCTAAATAAGTTTACTTGAAAATTCCCAAAATATTCAAACATTACCCTCAGAGTGTACGGTAAATTTGGGGGAAATATGTTATCCTAAAAAAGAGGGTGAATCCTTTTAAGTGTGAAAAGTAACTGGAGCTAACATTAGCGAGCACACCAAATGAAAAGGTGATCCCTGCTCCAAGTGGCTACAATCGAATTAATCTTTTCAGTAAACTGTAGCTTCAGTACATCAAACTATTACTGCAGTTCATTGCAGTGTGTAGCAACATCACAATTGGTAGCATTAAGGGCATGACCAAAATGAAAATCAAATATCTTGATATTTCCTTTGCCAAACTTTGCTTCCTGTTTCTGCAATCAGGGCCATGTGTTGTAACACAATGTAGCAATTTTACCTTCAGTGGAAAATATAGCTAGATCAGCTTCCAGTCTGTTAGTCTGACACAACCAAACTTTAAAAGGTTAACTGCCCTTATGAAATGCCCTTGCATTATTTATGCATTTTCTCTTGACTTGCTAGTTTACATGGCTGGAGAGCTTTGTTTGTTCAGACACTCAGTACAATTCTTTCAGTTCAAGTACTTTTTTTGTTCTCAATAAGACTACATTTCATGTGGTGTTTTTTGGGTTTTTTTAGCTATCACATTCAGAGATAATCTGTGTAATTGGTACATAAAAAATATCCTAATTTAGTATCTCATTTCAAACAGAGTAATTGAGAATGTGCTTAGAAATCAGCATCCTGGCTTTCCTATTCCTCAGACAACTTGCAACTATTTCTTCAGGCATATTTGCACCAGGCTGTGATATTTTGCATTTGAGTTTTGTAGACAAGGAAGAGGTGTCCTCACAGACAGGGTTATATTAAGAAAAAGAAATGATCTGCATGGTGTATGTGTTAATCCTTTTTATTTTGAGCTCTTCAGGATAGGATCACGTTTTTATATCGGGGAAAACATGTAAAGCACACGTTCCATCTCAGGAGAGCACCTTTGGCAGGGTGAATACTAATGTTCTGGGGCATTTAAGATAGCTACAGCTTGAATTTTTTATTGATCTCTAACGGGGGGGGGGGAGAGGAGGGAGGAGTTAAATTGCAGAGATTTCCACTTCCAAGCCTGGCATTTTACAGGGTGTTGTATCCCCAACTTCTACTAGGAAGAATACATGTTTCTCAGAAAGAACTATGGCAGGAAGATGCTTTGGTGCATTGGCTTAGGTTTTAATCTATGGCCTCTGAAATTTTGCTTTGGGGGACAAAGGAAATGGAAAAACAGGAAAGGGGCAGTCTTTCCTCTCCCTTTTTGCTTTCTTCCAGCCCCCCAAAAATAATGGGTGTTTTATGCCTGTGGATCCAGCCTGAAGGGTTGAGATCCCTGTCCCGGCAGCTCCAATACTAGGGACCAGCATGTGGCAGAGCTGTACTAGGGAAGCTTAGACAGCCATTGCCTGTGCCATGCTTGATTCTCATCACTGCCCATCTAGTCTTCATTTTTAGAAATGCTACAACTCACCCAAAGAGCCTGAGGTGGTGGGGACGGAAGGGGGAGAGAAACTCAGTACTCGATGATTATATAGTTGGGTATGAGTGGTTGAGTGGAACTTTTAGTTGCTGTCTGAAACAGTGTTTGTCTTTGAGTACTTGTCAATGTGGATCCCACTGTAGATATGCAGGCCCCTAAGATCAGCCTTTTGAATAGCAGCATCTGTTAGGGCTGCACATACACCCTTGTGCTGCCTCATATTCTCATAAGAATACATAACGGACAGGACAGTTGTGACTCTCCCTCAGTTCCCCTTTACCACCTTCGGCAATGAGACAGAAGCTGGTGTGTGTTTGACCTTCTAGTTATTAGCTTTGACTAAATTTCTTCAAACTGCTCAAAACTTCCAGCACACTTCTAATTATCTGAGCGATGACACCTGTGAATGCTATAATCCCATATAAACTGAACATTTATGGTCAGACTCCCCTGAAAGCTTCAATACAGATCCCCCTACCCCCCATACAGGGCTTCTCGACATGGCAGATCCAAAATCAGCAATCTTCAAGCCCTGACCGTCCTGCGATGGACTTCCATTGAAAGGTGGACACAGCAATTGCCTCTGCAGTTTGAGAGTCCCATCATCCTTTCATTCTCCGCAAGAATGTATAAGTCACAAGACATGTGGTTGCTCCCAGAAATGAAACTTCAACCTATGAAAGTCTCTTCAGGTCCTGAGGAGATGAACTCCAGAGTCCTGGTAGCAGACAAGCTAGCTTCCTCTAGCACCATGTCTAGCAGGCAAGTGATATCAAAGACCAATGCAGAGAAGATGGTGCTAAGTAAAGACACCTGAGGATTTAGGTGATCTGTCCTTGTGAGAAGACATGGAGCTCTGCCTGGAGTCTTTCTGTTTGGAGCAGCCCCTCTGAGTGCCAGACCTCAGTACCATAGGTCAGTGGTTCTCAACTGGGGGTCCACAGTGCCCTGGGGGGGGCCACAAGCCCTTTCAGGAGGACCCATAGGGGCCCATAGCTGCAGCCCCAGCACCCCCTGCGGGGCTAAAGCTGGGAGCTGCAGGGACGGAGCCCAGGTGCTCCCGATGGGGCAGAAGCCCTGAGCCCATGGACAGACATGGGGGGCATTGCTCCACCAAACTGCAGTGCCTTACCCAGAGCAGGGCAGTCCTGGGGGCAGCTCCACACACACCCCACCTCCTCCTTCTCCTTCTCCTTCTTCTCCTCCTCCTCCCTGAGGCCCTACCCCCTGGCCAGGTTGGAGACGGGAAGCTGGAGCTGGGCATTGCAGAGAGCTACTGCTCTGGTTGGTGCCATGCAGGGGGCAGGCACAGCATTCCCCTGTCATCTGCCGGTGCCCCGGGTTGTGGCTGCTTCTCAGCTCCCAGTCCCCTTTGGCTGCTCACACATCCAGTAAGGGGTGCCTGGGTGGGGGGACCTGGTTCTGGGATGGCAGAGCCCTCGGGGAGAAGCAATTGTATGGGGACCCAGCACACAGCCCCTAGCTTAACCCCTCCCTGCACCCTGAGTTACCCCTGTGCCTGCACACAACCCCTAGCTAACCCCCTCCCTGCACCCTGAGCTTCCCCCTGTCCGCACACAGTCACAGCCCGCCCCACCGCCCGCTCTTTCATATAATTTTTGGTTGCAACCCCCCCCCCCTCCAGACACCTCCCCAGACAGGCTGGGTGGCCTGCTGTGGTGAATAGGGGTGGAGTGGTCGCTCCCTCTGCAGTCCCCACTGTGCAGAACTGACCTGAGCCCCACCAGGCCCTGCCCAGCCCCCGCCCCCGAAAATAGAAGTCAAATTACACCTATGCCCCAGGGCCCTTTCTTTCTCTCCCCCCCACCCCCAAGGCCCTGCAGTCTTTATAGCATGTTGAGGTGGGGGGCTCAGAAATGCAAAGGTTTACAATCCCTACTGTAGGTGTCAGTGTAGTGTTCAGTGCCAAGCTGTCTGTGGCACCAGTGGGTTGGCTTCAGTGAGTTGGACCGTACATTGTTCTCCTGAAACTTACTGAGCTTCTCCAGTCAGTGCAGCAGGGGTGGGCAAACTATGGGCCAGGGGCTGCATCCGGCCCTCCAGACATTTTAATCCGGTCCTCGAGCTCCTGCTGGGGAGTGAGGTCGGGGGCTTGCCCCACTCCATGCAACTCCTGGAAGCAGAGGCATGTCCCCCCTCCATTTCCTATGCATGGGGCAGCCAGGGGGCTCCACACACTGCCCCCACCCCAAGTGATGGCAGCGCTCACTGCCTGGCCGCGCCTCCACATAGGAGCTGGAGGGGGAACATGCTGCTGGTTCTGCAAGCTGCTTTAAGATAAGCACCTCCCGGAGCCTGCACCCCTGCCCCCCTCTGGCGCCCCAACCCCCTGCCCCAGCCTCCCGAACCCTTCTGCACCCCCCAACCCCCTCCCACACCCCAATCCCCAATTTTGTGAGCATTCATGACCCGCCATACAATTTCCATACCCAGATATGGTCCTTGGGACAAAAAGTTTGCCCACCCCTGCAGTACAGTATTAGATCATTCATTTTGCTACCTTTCCCTTAAATCCATCTTTCTGGCTGCAGTAACCTCTGCATCGAAGGTCAGAGAGTTCCTGGTCCTTATGACCAGACCTCCTTATGCATCTTTTCAGCGACAAGGTGTTTGAGATCACACCCTAGCTTTATCTCTAAGGTGATCTTGGAGTTTCACCTAAATCGGTCAGTTACCCTATCTGTCTTCCTCCTGAAGCAACACTTAACTCCAGGAAAGAAGAGGGTACATACCTAGGACATTTCCAGAGCCTTTCTCTGTTACCTTGACAGAACCAAACCGTTCAGACTGTCTCCTCCTCTTTTTGTGGCTATTTGAGGCTCATCAAAAGGCCAGGCCATCTCATCACAGGGAATCTCTAAGTGGATCATGCAGGGCCTTTTCCCTCCAAATGCCAAGACACACTTCACTAGGGCACATGCAGTTTCTTTGGCCTACTTCAGAGACACAGCAGTAGGAAGCAACCCACTGACTTTTGTCAAACATTATGCCTTTGCATGGTAGCCAGTCTGATGCCAAGTTCAGAAGAGCTGGTACTTCAATTTTTGACTACTGCTGCTGACATTCCTCATTCCTGCCATCCAGAGAGGATACCGCTTGCCAGCCACCTAGACTGGAAGAAAGATTCCTTATCCTACAGTAACTGGTTCTCTGAGATGTTGTAGTCATTGTGGATCCCATGACCTGCATTCCATCCTTGATGTTCAGAGTCCACAGTAAATGCCTTTGATTTGGGAGGGAACTTAGGGGTGGGGTGGGGGTCACTGCCTCCTTGGCCTTTTATGTCCTTGTGCAGGAGCTTGTGGTGGCACTGGGTGCGTGTGAGGCCTCAATGGACTGCTATTCTGTTGCGTGTGTGAAGTGCATGCACCTCTAAAGTGGGATCCAACACCTCAAAGAATTACAGTTACTGTAGGGAAAGCAACAGTTCTTTATACAATTGTCTGGCAGAGTGGAGGTTCCTGCCCTCATAGTAAGTTGTTGTGCTGCCTTTTGATGGCATCCAAGATATGCTGATAAAGGCCATGGTATGTTCTGGGCATAAATCAAAGAACCTTAACATCGAGTTTATAGCTCCTGTTAAACAGTAAAATCAACCCTAGAGATGGTGCAAACTGGGCAACTTTTTATGTATACACAGGCAAAAAGATTGATTAAACACATGTGCATCTGTCACCAGCTGTAAATCTACAGATCACATGCTGTTTGAATAATTTTTATTTCACAGCCTGCTTAGGTTTTTAATGCATTGAGCATAATGGCTGTTTTATAGGCAATACAAAGGGGAAGAGAATTGCTCCTCCAGGGGATAAAAAAGTTACTTAGATTGTGCCCCCGTAGAAGCAACCACAGTGCTAGAGTGCTTTGACAAGCAAGTGGCCATTTGTTCAGTGACAGACTTGGTGCTAATTTCCCCTGTGTCTGCTCCTGTTTGTCTATGTGTGCTGGGGATGAAAGCAGCAGAGCAGCGATTATCTCAGACCCAGAGAGAGGTTCTGCAGGAAAAACGGCAGGTTCCCAGGAAAGAGTGAATTACCCTCTGGCATTTTGTTTTATTTAGCTGGTAAAGCAACCCATTGAGCCAGAGCTCATTTGCAGTGGTGCCCTGACAGACTGCAGCAGCGATGCTGAATTACCAGTCATTCACAATGCAAACAAGAATCGTTCACAACCAACAATCTTGCACTTATCAGCTCCAGCCCTTTGTACTAGACATTTGATATCTGTTTATGCTCCTCTCTTGTCTCAAAAATTAGTCAGATATCTCAAAGTAATCTAGTTGTCGGGCATTTGAGTCCCAACGTTGTTTGTTTCTGTACATGTTTATCAAAGATTTTCCTTAATGACGCAAGTGTTCTTGTGATTTGGCATAATATTCTGATGCTTTACATTGAGAAGTTGTGGCATTCTCGGACAGTGCCAATATCAAGACCATCCTCTTATCCAGTGTAAGAATTGAAATGGGGACTTTATGGTTCTTTTTAGGGCATGTTTTCTATACAAATGCTTTGGCTTAGAGGGTCACATGTGAGATGCTATCAAAGTTCTTGCTACTCCTGTAATAGACACTATCCAGGGATGATCAAATCCATTTGTAATGCAGTAGTCCAGTGGTTTACCAAAAGGCAACTATTGTTAGGTAACTAGCTTTTTATGTTGAATAATATACCAGTTTTCTCTCCCTTTGTTTCAAAGCTGGTGGTCCTGCAGACTTCAGAACCTCACAACGAGGCAGTTTGTAGCCTAATCTTGCTATGTGCTGAGCTAACAATGTGTTCACCTCTGATGCTACAAAGTGCCAGCATCTACCAATTTTTACACACAGCTGGTTTAGGCTAGCTGTTTTCCTCGAACTCTCACACAGAATGCAAGGGTGTAATGCGCCTTTGAAGTGGGGATATTCTGTTCACTGAGATTATTTAAAATGTATGCGTGAAGTGATGGGATAATTAAGCTAAATTCATCTGAGGGTGGATAGCTTTTCTGAGACAGATCTTTCCATTTATCTTGCTGCTTCTAATATCAGCTGCTTTTAGACCAAGCAGTTTGGCAGTAAACACTACAATTGCTGGTATTGCATGGCTGGAAAAGAAGGGTTGTGGGAAACCATTCTGAGAAGTTTCAGAGTAGCAGCCGTGTTAGTCTGTATCCGCAAAAAGAACAGGAGTACTTGTGGCACCTTAGAGACTAACAAATTTATTAGAGCATAAGCTTTCGTGGGCTACAGCCCACTTCTTCGGATGCAAGTGTTCTTCGGATTCTGAGAAGTGTGATTCTGTCTCTTTGATTTCTTTTTCAGGGTTCTTCCTCCCTCTAGTAGTTATTTCTTTTAACTTATTGATAATCTCTCTTCCTTTTTTTTCTTTCTTTTTGGATCTTTCCCCCTACCTTGTCTCCCACCAAAGCATCTGAAGTGGGTGGACTTGACTGTGTAGGAGACGGCAGGCCCACTCCCATCCAGAGCCTGCAATTTGGGAACTTTATTTTCCTGGGGATCTACCAGGCTGGTGAAGCAGGCCATATAAATAGACAACCAAGGTGTGCTTAGTTTGACTCTCTATATCCGTGGTTCTCAGCCTGTGGATCACTTACGGCCCAGTCAGCACACAGCTGCAATATTGTGTGGATGCGGTTCATGGAACACATAGTGAGCTGCATATGCGGCCCACAGTGGTAAATAAGTTGAGAACCACTGCTCTATACATACCTAAGAGAAGTACCTACATCGCATCTCTCTAGCATCCCTCATGCCAGAGCCAAAGTCCTCTTCCTTTTGAACTGTTGGATTTTCTGACCCTTCCGATTTGTGTGAGAAGCTGTTGTATTCCTCTTATTTTATTTTCTATTTCAGATTTCTTGGCTGTTTAATTGAGTATGTTGCCTTAGTTGGAGGGTTTGGGGGTCATGTTAATTATTCAGTTCAGTTCGATTTAGTTTAGGCACCAGAGACCTTTGTATTCATACTGCCAAGAGATGAGTGATGATTATACTACTTGTCGTCTTCAGAGGCGTATTGTGACGATTAATTTGTATTTGTAATTTACTTTCAAGATTTAAATGTCTGTGCAAGCACTAAGGATTGTTGCTTCCTAATTCTTCAAGCTGATGTAATCTTTCAAAATAAGATTTCTGGCCACAAAAGCCCAACAGAAATGGCAAGAGTTCAATTCCTTTGAAATCAGACAAGTGTTTCAGTCTCCTACTCTATGCCCCTTCCAAATCTGCATTGCAAACTCTGATAACTCCTCTTCTTTTTCAGGAATCCAATGTGCTCATCGCTGCTAACAGTCAGGGTACAATTAAGGTAAGTGATTTCCTGCATCTACATTTTTAAACACTTGAATCCATTCTTAGGGAGCAAGGTCATAACAACTCTACCAGAAGAAGCAGTTAGAAGAGGTCATCCCAACTGTGGGTGTTTGTAGCTTAAGCGATGCATTTGCCTTTGGCACAGGCTGGAGAGGAGAATAAAACGAACTGAAGGCAGAGAAGCCAAGTTAGGAGGCAGGTGTGGAAAACATGATGGCAACTGTCCAGCAGCCACTGTGCTGTTGCCAGTGCTCAGGGCTCTCTGCAGCATGAGAAAGAAACCGACATGGAGCGGGAAAGCTTGAAACATTTTGCAGTATGTTACCCTTGAGATTAGCCATGTAATGCTGTTCTGTTTTCACATATGGTGTGTGTTCCTATACTAACAAATAGGCTCCATGTTTCATTTGCCACAAAAGCCATTAGAGTTTTGTCATCAATCCAAAAGTGACTGTGGCTTTACTTTTGAAGTGCAAGACTTTAATTTAATGCTGTGCTGCTCACACACACGCACCTGCATATGCATTCATGTTTGCATGCTAATCTCTGTGGCTATGAGCCACAAATTGAGAAGGCTTTATCTTAACTCCTTGGTGTTAGCCCAGTGGTTTTCAAGCTGTGGGTTGCAATGCCATTTTAATAGGGTTGCCAGGGCCAGCATTAGACTTGCTGGGACCGAGAGCTGAAGCCCAAGCTCCACCACCACGCAGGGCTCAGGCTGCAGTCCCCTCATCCCCCACCGAGGCGGCGGACTCAGGCTCCACCCCACTCCCAGGGTCATGTGGTAACTTTGTTGTCAGAAGAGGGTCGTGGTGCAATGAAACCCCTGCAGTCCTCTGGCTACTACCGCTGAGTTAGGGTGCCGTAATGAAGCATGCTGAAATCCAAACTCTCAGCAATAAGAATTGATGTTCCAAACAAGCACATGCTCCACTCACCTTTTTTTTCATTCCTAGTGCAGGAATCTGTGCCTACAGATAACAGCTTGTAAAACTTGACTAGCTGCCTCTTGCATGAAGAGGCTAGTGTTCAACAATCCTTGAGCTCGCTCAGAGATCTCCTTCACTTTCCCACAGGGACTGTGTGTGGCGTGACTGTTAATTAGAACTGCAAACTTACCTTTTCAACTTGAATTCAAAGTCAGATTTCTTAATGTCAAAATTTGAGCTCAGTCTCCAGCAAGATAGTAAACAGGACACTAGGTTGATAGCTGAGATTTGGTCTCCTGTCTTCAGGACCTCTCTCTTCACAAGCACTCTGTAAATGAATCTGTCCCTGGAACTTTATCACCAAATCGTGATGCTGACACTCTTTGCTTGTCTACCTTTTTGTTCCATGAACCTCAGAACTTGCACACTTTTAGGGTTACCATATCTAACAAATAAAAAAAGAGGACCCTCCACGGGCCCTGGCCCCGCCCATTTCCCCACCCCCAGCCCGCCCCAACTCCGCTCCTTCCCCACCCTAACGCCCCCCCCTCCTCCCTCCCACTCCCAGCCACACGGAAAGGGCTGCCCGAGCGCTACCGGCTTCATGGTTTGCTGGGCAGCCCCCAGACCCTGCGCCCCTGGCCGGCGCTTCCCCAGCGCAGCTGGAGCCCGGGAGGGGAAGCGCCCAGCCGGGGGCGCAGGATCTGGAGGCTGCCCGGCAAACCGTGAAGCCAGTAGCGCTTGGGCTTCGGGCAGCCCCCATGCCTCCGGACCCTGCGCCCCCGGCCGGGCGCTTCCCCTCC